>NC_084901.1:14722832-15022832 GCF_949316345.1 Pungitius pungitius
CAAAGCGCCGCTCGGTGGGTAACGAGCGCTGGCACCGGGCCGGCCCACGTTCCTCTGAACATTTGGCCATTTGTTGGGCAACTGGTCCCATCTCTCAACAGGGCACTCAATCAAGATGCCTCTGAGGGACGCCGGCATCGCGGACCCACAGGGACCCGAGTCAACATTTGTTTAGGACTGAGTGAGCCTCACAGCACACGTCCTAAGATAACATTTCATTAGGGACGCCGCAGGTACGAAGCCTTCAAATGGTTATTAGCAATTTAGACATTATTTTGCATTTACGTTTTAATTTTGAAGCTCCGAAACAAAAGTCTTGAACTTTTAGAAATAGCATCTCTCTGAGCCACTATTCTATGATGGTCCCTTTTCTCCTGAGCTCCTTCAAGCTGCAAAACCTTCCTACTGAAGCAGGGACGGATTATAACGTGCGTCTGAGGGATGCGTCAAACTAACCGCAGCAAACGGTTGAAAATGTATGAAATAGAAGCTGAATCCTGTAGATCACATTCAAAATGTGAAGTAAAAGAAAAGAAGGACAACGCTGTTCCCATAAGGCCACAGTAACTAAACAGCCTTTTTTAATTATTTAGTGTGAACATACTGTACATTATGGACCACGTCCACAGGGAGATCACTATAGTCTGCTAGTCCCTTTGGACTGGGTGGGGGGGGTCCAGTTTGGGGGCAGGAAAAAAAAATTGTCTCAAAGACACAAAGTACCTACACCAGAATGAAAAGTTGCCCTCGTGTTCGGCCTGTCGGTTTAAAACACTGTTTCCTCGGATTCTAACTTTCATCTTTAACACGATGCAGAGTCTCTCCTCCACAGCGGCTGCACCAGTTTACAAATGGATTCCACAAAGTCTGCTGTCTACAAACTCAAAGAATAACTGAGACGGAAAGTCCCACCTGCGCGCGCGTGCGATCCCGTGTGTGCGAGTGTGCGGATGCACACATAAAAATATGTGCAATCATTTGTGAGTTAACGTATGCTGTAATTTATAGCCGAATAGAATAAAAGTGTTTTGTATTTGATGGATCCAGCCGAGACGTGAACATGTTGTTTAGATGGGGGGGGGGGGGGGGGGGGGGGGGTGTGTGGAATCGACGCCAGTCCGTCTCCATAACTCCGCTCTCACAGCGGGCTAAGTGTCAATCCACAGCAAACACCTCGGGCAGGTGTACCGAGAGCCCGAAATCCGCCGTGAGCTCAGCGGAGGCCGAGTGGATCCTCGCTGCTGCTCCGCGGTCCCAAAGTGGCGCCGGCGCCGTGTGACACGGATATTAATGCCAGAAAAACACCCAGTTGTGTCAATCCAACGCAACCAACAGCAAAAAGTCACCAAGTCATCGATGAGCGCAACAACCACCGGGTGACCTTTATTGAGCCGAGTGCCGACACAACGTCACAATAAAAGAGAATCAAGAACGGCTCTTCTGCTTGACGCCATTATCAGGTTCTCCTGAAACAGCACCGGAGGAGGACCATTCGAAGTCTGAATGAAAGATGAAATAGGGGGTTACAGTGGGTTAGAATGATGAACACTGAAGTTTTTGTGGGTTTAAATGAATAAATCACGTTGCCAGACTTTCAACTATGGAAATATTTGGCTCCTGCTTTGTGAAACAAAATGGCTTCTCCTTCTCCTCACAGTAAATACAGAAAAGAAACCTCAAAACAAAACAGTCGAGAGGATAACCATTGATCCCCATCTAAGCCACGCTCAATCACACTTAAACGGAGCGGCTCTTCCTACCAGAGGAACCAGCGCAAACCTTTAAGTCGACAGCTAATGCCCGGTTTAGTCCTCTCTCTCTCTCTCTCTCTCTCTCGCTCTCTCTCGCTCTCGTTCTTTCCCTCCTCAAAACCGTCGCTCTGCGACACCAGACGAGCCCCCGTCGGGAGGCCCGACTCCACACACTCGGTCACCCGCTTTCCAATTTGCCCCCCCCCCCCCCCCCTTGTTCGCCCCTGTCCCCCCCAATTCTTCGTCTCGCCCACTTCCAATTTCTTTTTTGCGAGTCACTGAACCACGGGACAAAGTGTGCGCGGCCCTCCCACCTCCTGACCCTCGGGGTCCGGGACCACAACATTTCCTCACCCTGGAGCTCAGCCCCCCCCCCCCCCCCCCCCACCCCCTGCTCCCCTATAATCCAATCAGCTAGGCCTGAGTTTTTCTAATATACTGGTGGTCTCATACTCTGACTTTATCCCTGCAGCTGTGCCGGACCGCTCATTGGCAAGATTAAGGGCCTCCTCAGTTCCTCTGATCATGTATTTCAATATGAATGGGACCAATAAGGGGGTGGATTATGGCTTAGTTACTTTGGAAATCCAAGGCCCCCCTTTGATGCCCCCCCCCCCTGCCCCGGGTCTGAACGGCAGCGGCAGAACCCCCGGCCCCCGGTCGGCGTGGCGTGGTCGGCAAACGCCACCTGGCAGTCAAATGTTTGCTCATATGCGCTCATTAAACAACGGCGCACTGGCACGGCGGGCACCGGCGGCGTCGGCGGCGCCCGATGGCGAGCCTCGGCCGCGAGCAGATGGCGCCGCCAGCCAGTATGCCAGGTGGGGGGGGGGTTCGTCGCTGCCACTCTTTGGAGATGCCTGATGGACCAAGGACAGGGTGGTGGGGGGGGAGAGCAGCGCGATGCCAACACGGAGGCGAGTGAACCAACACACAGTGACGCTGGTTTCTTTAATGCTTCCATTCCAGGTCGATTGGTGAAGGTGCGTCCCCGAGAGCGACGGCCCCTACGGGGCTTTTTTCATTAGTGGCCGAGGCCTGTGTCGTCCTCGCCGCCCCCTCCCCCCGCCCCTGCCCTCGCTCTGGGGGCCCTTTGTGTGTGAAGTGCTAGAGGTGATTAATATTTGTTTTCTCTCCTCTGTGGGAGAGGAAGACCCAGCTGATCCACAGTGACCCCTCCTTAATCCCCAGTGGGTCGGCCCAGTCTCTCCTCTTCCTTCCCATTTCTTTAGGTTGTTTTTTTTTTTTTTTACCTCTGAGAGGGCGTCGGACCCACAAACGCTCTCGCCGGAGGGTCGCAGAAGACCCCGTCTCTCTTTTTCTTTAGTTCGGAGCTGAGCCACGGTGACAACGATCTGAACCCGGGGGCGTCGACTTTGTAGCCGCCGCATCGCTCCTCCGGCGAAACGACACCTGTAAACCGTGTCGAGATCACCTTTGCATCAGCTTGCACATCTCCTGAGAGGCAGCTTAGTGCAGCAGGATGTTTCATCGACACAATCATCCACAAGTCTTTTCTTTAAAAAAAAAAAAGGCCCCTATGGATAACACGGTGCACCTAGTTTAGACAGTTTGGACAGGTGAAGGAACAGGGATGCCATCCTGACTCAACTGGGGCTGATGTGTCCAGGTTGAGGTTTTTTTTGGGGGGGGGGGCTTTTGTTTTAGGCCGGGGGGTGGGGGGTGGGGGGGGGGTTCTTGAAGGATTGTGTGGCTCGCGGTTTCTTTTGAGCACTTGATCCTGTTGACAGATATACTGCTCCCTTTGTGACCACATGGCTGTGATGGAAATGGCAGGTGCAGTATGGAAAAAAAAAGAGAAAGAATCCTTTCTAGCGTTGTGTTTCAGTGGTTGTAAAAACACAGCTGTTTTCAGCTCTCTGGACCGGCTGCGCACTCGGTCTCCAATTCTCTCCAGCTCCTTGTTGCCTCGTTGGCGTAGTCACTGAACTCGCAAACACAGTCTTATGGACTTAGCTCTTTATAAGAGCTTTAGTTGGAGAAAAAAAAAATGTACAGATCAGTATTAGCGATCAACACTGTGGGAGGAAAAGCCGCTCAGCAAATGGCTCAAAACCGGACGCACGTTTACAAACTGAGCGATTCAATTGGTGGTGAATTGTGGGGAAAAGGTATTTTTATTATGATGTGCAAAGTATAATTTGACAGAATATACTCAGAAATAATGGACATATCTAGAAAAGAACAGATAGATAAATTTAGTGAATGAAATTAAAAACTCAAACCTATTTCATTTTTATTCTTGCTTTATTCTTACTTTATCTTAAACGTGAGAACTTTTCACGATAATGAAAATCATAAATCTAGATGAAAACAAATAAGTAAAACAGCAAAAGAAAGGAAAATAGAAATATTGATCAAATCAACTTTACCAGGAAAAATATTTTTGGGGATTCTTAGCAGAATTAATAATTAGAAAAAGTTCATATAAATTTGAGTTAATTATTCTGTTTCATTGATGTATTCAGTCATAACTATATGTGATCTATTTTCATGACTATATTTAACATTGAAGCATGTACTGAATAATTAACAAAAGTTAACCTTGTTTAAAATATTATATTTGTGATTTACTGATGAACATATTTTTTTTCATTACCATTTGTCGAAATGATGATATTTTATTTTAATGATCTTTTTGGTACTATTCTATTATTATGACAAAAACTATTTAGATTAAATGCACTGATGAAATGTCCACAAATGAAGACATCATCAGAATTGTCATTAGAATAATACTAGATAATATCAATAATAGCAATTGTAGTTGTATTCAGATATTTTACATAGTATTGTTCATAAAACCATTAATTCTCTCACTGTGAAACAATGCCGCCAACTACTGACGCTTTAGAAAAGATTAAACCAAAATATAATTTTTTAACTAAAATTTTTTTTTTTGCCAGAAGTTATTCTGGTTTGTGTGTTACTTGAATGCGTTTTTTTCAGATAATTCAAAATCCAAATAAAACCTGATTCTACGGTGTTGAAAGCCCATCGCACACTGAGCTGTGTTCACTGGGTGAAGAAAAGCTTTCAGCTCTCTGTGAAGTCGTCTATCGAGTGGCGCCGAGTGTCACAACTCCTACACAAATCACTCTTCTACGCCGCCTCACTCCCCAAATGTTGCCCCCCCCCTCCCTTTCTTCTTCTTGGCACCACCACCTTTTTGGACAAGCCATCAAACATTTTGCATTTTGCAGCATTTGTTACCTACCAAACAATCCATCAAATTGACTTTTTGCCTCCATGAACCTGTGAGTGTGATTCTTTTGTTCTTATTATAAATATAATTGAAGACTGTGTTGAACAGGCCGCCGTCTTGGAAGATTTATGACAAATGCCGCAGCAGAGTAATCCTTAAAATCCTCGACGCCACGAGGACTCATACAGCAGCGCCAAAAAGACACGAGCGTGGACCCTGTGATGGACGCCCCGAAGGACAAAAACCTGGAGCCGCGCCTTTGATGGACGGCATCGCGAGGCCGTTTTGTGCTCAGATGCGAGAGGCTTCCTGGATTAGGGAGGTCCTTGAGGTACATCTCCAGAGAGCCTGTTTGTTTGGGTAAGACGGCCCCTTCATTACTGCGGAGCTGTGGGAGGCTGGGAAGCCAACCTGTCTGCCCCAGATACCACGGGGGCCGCTGCCAAAACCTGCTCCACCAGACTGGAACCTCGGGTGGATTGTCGTAAAAAGTGCATTAATATTAAGCAGATACTGACTTTAAAATCTCACATACCCCCCCCCCCCCCCCCTCATATCGTGTGAAACTGTTATTGTGGTGTAGCTCTGTGGGCGACCTGTCCGCCGGCGCCTCGGCATCAGAACGAAGGAGCTCCCGATGCCAGCGTCGCTCTGAAGGACACAAGCTGACCATCGTGGTCCCATCCAAGCGTCACACACTCGTCTCACACACCCGTCTCACACACTCGTCTCTCGCACTCGTCTCACACACTCGTCTCATGCACTCGTCTCACGCACTCGTCTCTCGCACTCGTCTCTCGCACTCGTCTCACACACTCGTCTCACACACTCGTCTCACGCACTCGTCTCACGCACTCGTCTCACGCACTCGTCTCACACACTCGTCTCACGCACTCGTCTCACGCACTCGTCTCACGCACTCGTCTCACACGCTCATCTCACACACTCGTCTCACACACTCATCTCACACACTCGTCTCACGCACTCGTGTCACACACTCGTCTCACACGCTCATCTCACACACTCGTCTCACACACTCGTCTCACGCACTCGTCTCACGCACTCGTCTCACGCACTCGTCTCACACGCTCATCTCACACACTCGTCTCACACACTCGTCTCACGCACTCGTCTCACGCACTAGTCTCTCGCACTCGTCTCACACACTCGTCTCACACACTCGTCTCACACACTCGTCTTACGTACTTGTCTCACACACTCGTGTCACACACTCGTGTCACACACTCGTCTCACACACTCGTCTCACGCACTCGTCTCACGCACTCGTCTCACGCACTCGTCTCACACACTCGTCTTACGTACTTGTCTCACACACTCGTGTCACGCACTCGTCTCACACGCTCGTCTCACGCACTCGTCTCACACGCTCGTCTCACACACTCGTCTCACGTACTCGTCTCACGCACACTCGTCTCTCACACTCGTCTCACGCACTCGTCTCACACACACTCGTCTCTCACACTCGTCTCTCACACTCGTCTCTCACACTCGTCTCACGCACTCGTCTCACACACTCGTCTCACGCACTCGTCTCACGCACTCGTCTCACACACACTCGTCTCTCACACTCGTCTCTCACACTCGTCTCTCACACTCGTCTCACGCACTCGTCTCGGACGGAAGGGAGAAGATGGTGAAGGTGGTTTGAGCAGCACAAATCTGGGTATTTCAGCCAAAATGAGTCACTTCTATCTTTTTCTAGACATCATGTCTCTTTCTTTATGTTATCTCTATAATCCAAAAGTAACATCCTTAAATTAGTATGCTTTTCAGTTCAAAATCCAAATCCAGGGTGGGCCAACTGTGATTGACAGGTCTCTTTTGTGTTAGAACTTTAAAAACCTTTCACAATGTGTATTCAGTGAATAAAAGTTAATTGAAGCCTTTTGCTCGTTCCTGAGTGGCTCTTTTCACCTCTTTGGGTTGCAAACAAACAACCAACATGTCATCGGCCTAAAACCAAACGGCAGAAAACCATAAACCAAGAGCTACGGTACTTTTTTAAATTGAACTAAAATGGAGAATTTTCCTGAGCCTTTTTTCTCCAAACACAAATATTCCAGGGCAAAATTGGCCCGATTCATTTTGATGTCTAACTCAACAAGTGAGTACCTCCCTCATGTCGGCGTCTACATAGAAGCCCAGCGGCCCGCTCGGTGGCGGCGTGCGTGGGGGCCGCGCGTGGCCCCAGTGGCGGTGGAGGGGGAATTAGATCTAGTGTTGTCTGAGTCCCGGTTAATCCTCAACTGATTAGTGGAACTCTCACCGGGCCTCCTTCAGAGAAGAAGGAAGAGAGAAAGAGTGTGGAAGAAAGAGAAGGGGAGAAGTCCCTAGTTTCCTCTCCTCAGTCACCCGCCGCCAAGGCCCGACGGGGCCCGCATCCACTCCGGCCAATCAGATCCCGCGCCCAACGGGGTCACCTGGCTCACCGCGCTAATCCCAAATCTGCCTCGTAGATTAGCGCTTCCCCACTCGCAGCCACTCCAGCCCAAGCCCCGGCAAATCCCGAGGTAAATGTCGGGGCTTCCGGTAAGTGGGCCAGCTCGGCGTCGCGCAGTGGATTAAGCAGAACGGGATAATATTTACAATCCCATCGCCGGTAGCGATAAGGCCGAGGATAAACAGTAATGGTCCGTCTTTAGCCTTCTTTTCTCCCCTCTCCCTCCTCGAGGCCAGCGGTAAAACCTCTGAATCCCTGCGCAGGGTCTCCGGCATCGATGAGCTAAATGACTGCGCTGTGAGTTAATGCCACTCAACCAGCTCTGATTCCTCATTAAACGGATAATCAAGGACTCCGGAATTAGAATATTCTACTCCAGTCAGAATCACGCTGTGATGTAAAATGAGGTGATGGGATTTCGTTGTATATTTTGTGTCATTTTAAAACGGGACCTTTGGAGCACATGAGTTTGATGGCAAAACGGTTTCTGCTGGAAGCAGAAAGAAACATGTTTTAATCCAGCGTGCGTCAGTGGATTTAGAATAATTAACACATACACATTTTATGTCTTTATAAATATAATATATATATATATATCATAGATTTGGGATTTAAACAATGACAAAACCCTTTGATATTTTTTATTATTTGATATTATTCATCCAATGAATATCATTTAAAGTAGAGCCAAACCATGCGAAAGGGAGGAATATAAAAAAATATAAAAAATTCATGAAGATGTCTAATAACTTACGATACGCGTCTCAATGCCGCACACCATCGATAACATGGAAGCACACGACGGACCGGTTCCCTCTCTACTGTAGATGGCACTGTTAACCTTGACTTCAGCGGCGAGGAAGCAGAGCCCGTCCACGTCTGCTCCTCGTTACCGCTCTGAGCCCCGGGGAGAATGAGTCGAAGCAGGGAATAATAATAATAACAATAATAACCTGCGTTATCTTTGTCATCGTGGTTATGCTAACACAGCAATGGAAGAAAGGCCCTGCGGCTTTTGTCTTACGGAGAACTGTAGGCTTTTGGGCTGCCCCCCCCCCCCCACCCCCCCGTGTTTCCCAGAGAACTGGAGTGTTGTCGGTGGGCGGGTGGGAGTGGGTTTGGACGGGGGAGTTTTGGGGGAGTTTCGGGGGGGGTTAGGGCCGGAGTGAAAGGCAAGTGTGTTATTGTAACAGAGCTTACGAGGGAGTCAAGAGGAGGGCAGTGTGCCGATCGCACGCTAGGCCGCGTGATTCACAGGAGAGGCCTGATCACGAAACCCCCCCCCCTCCTCCTTCTGCTTCTGAAACCCCCCCCCCCGTCAGCTTGCGTTATGACAATAATACCAGAGCGGTGGCGAACCGCCTAACGTCACCCCTCGTGGGGACGACTCCGTCCATCTGGGGTTAATTGGACCCATAAAAGTTTTTAAAAAAAAGGAAAAAGTTTGCTTGAAGGAAAACATTTTCTCACCTTTTATATTTTAAATATTTCAACGTGAAAAAATGGAATTGCAGTCTCAAATTCCAATGTCTTTTGTAGGCGAGGAGGAGATTATGTTCTTGAGAAACCCTTTCATGACCCCTTTTGACAATTTAAAAAATGCATGATTGTGATTTTTAAATCAAGCTTTTAATTCCTGAAAAGCCGACCTCCAGCTGACCTCACACTCTTCTCCCCTGGAGGTGGTCCATGCGTGCAATTGTTGCCGAATGACGTTAGCATGTTCGACTCGCCCTGTGTCACATGATCTGAACCGACGAACCCTCATCGAGACAAAGGGAACCCGGCCCTGTCTCGTGACCGCCACTCGAACTTCCTTTCATGTTGCCTTTAAAAGGAGCGAATGGCTGACCTCACGCGCCGCTGGGATATTACTTTACATCCCCGCCAGGCCGCGCCCTCGCCGCGGGGCGCGTCACTGCACCGCTTCCTGTGCACGCCGCACGCCACGATGGCTGGGTCACCAAAAGCCTAATGGAAGACAGGTGTGGGGAGGGAAAGAGAGACTCCGAGAAATCAAAAGATGGACAGAAATTCACAGACGCCACACCAAAATAATCAGACTAGTGTTAAGGGTTTGAACGTTGAAATGATACTGGTTCATCCTACACATCAATAGTTAATTCAATCAAATGTAATGCAAGATAGCAAATTTGTCCAACATATGAATTCCTGATAATTGTAGAAGATAAATGTTCTTTGTCCTCTTTACTTCTTCACAATCCAATTAGGAGTCGATAGCGAGAAAATCAGATGACTGTATGCTCTGGAGGAAGATGAAGTTAGCTTAGCCGCTCATTAGCCATTTCCTTGAGCCCTCTTGTAATATTGTCTCACCAAAGTTAGCTTTGGTCTGAATCCTTAATCAAGTGCACACATCCGGTGTTTGATGACATTTTTACCTATTCCCAAAGCATTTCCTCTTCCTGCAAAAAGTCATTAGTTTCAGCAAGAAATGGTGCACATGTTGAGCCACTTTGTCTCGTTCTTCTTTCTCATGCTCATTCCTCAAGGCTGATAACATCCGCACCCCCCCCTCCCCGAGAGGGGTTCCTTGTCCTCGTTGTGGTCCCCTCCCTCCTCCAATCTTGCACATATCAGTGTCTCTTTGCAGAGAAACCTCACTGAAGCTCCGGGTGTGGGGGGGCTCTGGTTAAAACGAATCATCACGTTGTCTTCTTCTGTGGACGCCCCGTCTGTTGTGACTGGGCGTGGACCCACGAATCCCAATGAGTCCCAATGAGGTGGGAAGAATGAGACTCCCATACATCACGGCAACAAATTACCATCTATTACAAGCCTCTGGTTTAAACTTTAAAAAACGTGACCCTTTCCTTTTGACAAACTGTTTTGAATGTATTCCTGTAAAACTGCATCAAAGTTCCATGGATCTGTGTGGGCATTTCCCCTGGGCAGCGGTTGAGTGAAATTTTTCAGTCCGCCGTTGCTAGGAGACACATTTTGAATTTCCATAGTGCAGGAGCACATCTTCCTTTAACCGTTTCAACCAGCTTGCATGGTCGTTGTTACGTTATCCATCCATTCGAAAGGATCCCTTGTGCTGATAAGTCAGTAGAAGTTAGCTCATTTCGTCACTAATTCCCATTTGCCGTAACTTTCTGTGCTTTAAACCAGATCAGAGGATCCAGCAGAGGTTATCCGTCTCTCTCGACAGGTCTTACCTAAGCACCCAGTTGGTTACTCGTGACAGGTCGTAACTATGCTCGAATGAGGCCCGACCCATTTGGGACACTTTCAGCTTAAAAGGAACGTCATGATACTAAGCGAGTCATTTAGCAGGACATTTCTTGCAGCGTAGAAACCGGAGAGCCGACTGGTATGTACACAGCAATTACATCTCAGCACCCTGTGCAGAACACGGAGCTCTGGAGGGTCACCGCCCAGGGGATCCAGGTCTGCCCATTAAAACATCATCAGACAATGCGCTTTATTTAAAGAGACACATGACTCCCCGCTTCTGTTTACCCTCCCTCCGCTGGAGAGCACAGATGATACCGCTGGAAATCAAAGAGAGTATGGAAACTGTAATTTCCAGCGGATGAAGTCACCGCAGGTCAAACGCTGTGTGTACGGACGCAGCTGATTCATTTATTTCCCACAGGGACCAAGAGAGTAAGCAGTGTGCAACTTGTTCCTCAGGGTTTGGTCTCTTTAGGTTTCTGCTGAATAGCTTGGAATAAAGTACTGTTGCTTGTTTTGGAGCACTAATAACAATAGCGTTACGTCTCCCTTTGGAATGCCGCTGCACATTAACATCCAAGACGTTACCATCAGACAAGCCAGAGCGATAGTAACAAGTCATTGGGTGAGACCCATCTATGTGTCTCACCTTCACCCAGATAAGCCGGTCAACATGAGCCCCCCCACGGCGCCCCTGCAGGGTCCCGTCACCTTGCTGCATGCCCCCCTTATCTGGAATATTCAGCTCCGATAGAAGACTTGCTCCCTCTAATTTGTTCCCTCAGTAAATCAGCGAGCCCCACCTCGTCCACCCCCCCCCCCTCTTTTATTTTACCTGATGTGTGCAGATATGGTGTCTTTGTTCTTCTGTGTGTGGATTGGACTGAAGCTGGAGAGGACAGCCGGCAGTGGGAGACCGAGGGAAAAGAGGAGAAAGAAGAAGAAATGCACCGTGAGAAGATAAAGTAGAAGCTTCTTTTTTCAGAATTAAGCAGAACTCCAGTTTCCACTTGTGGGTCCTGATTCCTCATTTTACTTAAGAGCTCATTTGACACAAAACACAGTTGAATACAAAATCTTCAACAATACAACTCTCATCTCATCATATTTTTAATAATAAAACTTAATCATATCAATAAACAAAATCTGTCAACGTCCATCTCAATTCTTTTACACACTCTCAAATGCACTATTATTTTGTTTGTTTGATGATTTCATCTCGCTCTGTCTGAGTTTCAATGCACTTATTGTAATTTGCTTTAAATAAAACATTCACTTTAAATTGTAAGGGTTGCTTACCTTGGAAACATCTTTTAGTGTCGTCTTAATTCCAGTGTGAACGTTTTTGTGGGCATCGGTCACAAGGCTGTGAGTGAGAGAGTGCACTTATATAACTACACTACACAAGAAAAGTCTGGCCTTTAATCACATATTTGCGGCAAAGCAAATATCTTTTACAGAAATGTCTCATTTCCAGGCGTGCCTCTCTTGACCTGACCTCTTTACACACTCTCCTCCCCCAGTGGGCATCAATCAGGTGTGCAAGAGGCATCGTGGTAATTTGTTAACCTTTATCCAGTGACCTCTGCTAACCTCAGGATCACCCTGACAGTGTGACTGGGAACATTGGACTGGATTTGCCTAGGAAGACACTAAACTGCATATTTCCTTCATTTTACATGCGGACGCATTACATCGCACTAAAATGACCTAAACATGCAACATTGAAGATTCTGTATCAAATAAGCAAATATTGCCTGATGAGATCGGAGCACGAAAAGGACATTCAGAATAATTTTTACGATGAAATAAAAAGTAAAAATGTCTTCTTATCTTTTTTCAATTACAAGGCAAAGGCAAAGAATATGCAGTTGCTTTCTCTGCTGGATTATTATTCAAGGCACAACGCCGGCTCACCGCTAACTCTGAG
Source organism: Pungitius pungitius (assembly GCF_949316345.1). NCBI lineage: Eukaryota > Metazoa > Chordata > Actinopteri > Perciformes > Gasterosteidae > Pungitius > Pungitius pungitius. The sequence goes on from NC_084901.1 coordinate 14,735,402, forward strand.
AGCAAATGCTCTATGCCGATGCATATTCATATGTTTAACATACAGACATGCATTCCTAATGATGTAGGAGAGGGTAGAATGCAATAAAGCTCATTAATACGTTTTACCATGCCAGTCAGACCTCGGCGTGCCAACGCAGCGTCGAATGGAACTAATTCAACTCTCAGAGACTCAGATGTGGGATGAAAACAGAGATGAAATGGAGCCCTCGCAGCCCCTTTCAGTGGGAAATATGTGCTGTTTCTAGAGGTTCTAAAAGATTTTTCCTTTACTAAACGCTCATTTACATTGACCCATTTCGGATAAACCTGATGTTTTCGAGTCAGTGAGAACAATCCTTTTTATTTTTAAATGCTATTATTAATTTCCAATCCTGTTCATGACTCCTGTTTCAGGGCGGAATGCTCACAAAAACTCTTTGGGAATTCAGTGAAATTATTTTTATACTATTTAGGATCATTGATGATCTCACCTCAATATTAATAATGCATGATCTGATCTGATGCGTTACTTGTGCACAGGGGGCTGGATGCATACAAAGCATCTACATTGGTAAACTGCTTGTGAAATGATGCTCTCTTCCGCTGACCTGTGACACTTGAGCAATGCATGTGATCGCAATCCGTCCGAAAACTATAAAGTTGGATCAAAACCAGCTCCACACAGAAGCTGTGAGCTGGCCAGACACTACATTTGCAAGATACTCTTGCTCTTTAGAGTTAAAGCACCCAGTCTAAACACAGGGCTTGGTTTGCTACTCTCCCTCGCTTCATGAAAGCTCCTGAACCAATTACAGAGGCTTTTACTGAAAATCCAATCCTCCCGTGGCAGGTGCTCCAATTAGCACGACTGAGGTGAGGAACATCAGCGTTCTGGATCGTCCACAGCTAGATCCAGACCTTCCTGCCTGCTCCTCACTCACTGCGTCATCACAGATACGATGGTGGACTTTAAATCACAGGAGTAGCCGGTATAGGTTTTACGAGCCCTTTCCCGGTAAAACCTCCTCTTATCTATCTATCTATCTATCTATATATCACTTTAGGTTTTAAAATGTAACATGAACCAGCCCCTGATGTCAGGGGTTAGACAACCAGACGTCTCGTCCAGCCCGAGTGGGCAGACGTCAGTAATGGCCGAGGACTTTGTTTATAAATTATTAATGATTTTCTCCCCTCCCCGTCATTTTGGACAGGCTGTGAGACGAGCCGATGCCTCTCCTGTTTGCGTGGCAGCGCGCTCCTCAAACAGATTGCAATTTATTCCCCTGCAGTTTGTCCGTCAAGGCTAACTCTGACAACATAATCCCAAACTAATCCGCCATGTTCAGTTTTTCTTGTTGGCTCTCATGCAAACCGCTCCGCCAAATCCCGCTACCTGTCAGCCTGGCCTTGCGAAGGGGGAGTCCAGACGGGCTGCCAGCCCTGCTGCAGTGGCTCCCGTGGGGGGGGGAGAAAGGGGAGGAGGGGGAGGCATGGTGCCTGGGTAGACTTAACCCCTGCCTCCCTCCCTGTAATCCACTGTAAACAGCCAGAGCCTTAGAAGGGCTAACGGCACTAATCAAGCCCCAAGCTCGGCCAGTCACTATCATGCACAGTGCCCTAAGAACTAGAGATTTGAGCAGCTACTGCAGTGTGTCTGCAGGGTATGAGGGTGTGGGGGGGGGGAACAAGGAACCCATTGACAGCTTCTAATTCCCAGAGAGGGAAAAGGGTGCCTACATGAGGCAAAGATGGGTGTTTTACGAGAGACTGAGAGTTTTCCTGGACTAAAGCACTAAAAAATTAAGAATAATAATCTTTAAGTTGAAATATCTCAACCGACAATGAAACTATTCTATACTAGATAGATCTAAATAATCTAAAAAGAGATAACATCTATATAGAAAATATCGCTCACACGTTTTCCAGTGCTTGGTTGAACTCGGTTGAAATTCTGTGAAAGAAAACCAACTGCTCAATATTCTCTCCCAGCTTTTGAAGAGTCACATTTAAATTTCTCTCACACCCTCACTCCGTCTCTCTGACAGTGACCCAAAATCCACAGGCGAACATAAAAGGCCTGACGGCAGTCAAAGGCAAAGGGAGGCCGGCTAAGCCAACTCCCCCCATTCGACACACACATAAGTTTCCCCAACTGACTGGATACCACAACCCAGCGAACACAACTTTAACTTTCTCACTGGCCATCAAACAGTATCCATAGATTTCTGGGTGGAAACATATTTTGTCTTGTCTTAATGTTGAAAAGGTTTCAAAAAGCATTCATTCGTTCTAAATTAATTATCTCAAGCGGGAAATTCAAAAGGCAGACTCTCAACGTATCCTGATAGAATCAAAAGCAGGATAGCATTACTCAAGCCATGGAAGCGTATCACTATGGGGCCCACGGACACACTGGAAGCCGGCGGCTCCATGTGGACACACCGACTCCTGTTCTGTGTCACAACGCGCTGCCTTTTAGCACTTTCCGACTCCAGAGACGGTGGGAAAAGCTCCAGACAAATATGTTCATCTCTCGAGCGCTCCAGATAAAAGTGGACATCAAGGGTGGGGCTTAGGAGAGTGTTGAGATGACGGCGAGGGAGTCGGCGGAACTGCGGGGAAAATGCGAACATGACATGCGGCTGATAAGAGTCCTCAAGCGGGTCAACACCAGAGCTTGTAGCTGGGATTGCCCCCCGAGAAGCCCTCTTAGGAAGGCCTGGCATCTGCACGATAGCACGAGCGCTAACCGCGCACGGCAGGTCCGCAGGGCGGGTTGGACAGAAGCACCGGCCGCGCCAACCAAGGGGATCAGGGGCAGCAAGAGCCAATGTTGCACCCTTTCTGCATGTGATGTGATGAGACCCCGCTATGTTGGTCATGTTGCAATTAAGATAAATGTGAGAAAACATTATGCTGACTTGAATATTCGCTCCAGTTATGAGATCTCCATTGTCATACCTTGAATTCAACAGACGCCTAAGCGCCGTATACCTGTAGATGTTCTGCAGCGTCGTACATTATCTTATATCCTTGTCCCAATACACCACAAAACAAATGCCACACAACCAGAAGGGACATAAAAAAAGCAATACAAAGTGAGTGATGGCCATTGATATTTCAGGCAGAAGAAATCCAGCATCAGGCGACTTTGCTTGGCTTTACATAAACAGGGTAATAAATTGATCGATCACACCTAGCGAGGGAGATTCATGTCACATTAAGTGACGGGACATTGAACATAGGCCCAGTCATGTCTCGTTACTCAGACGGCGCTTCCCTCGGGGAGGTCGTGTGTATCTGTGTGTGTGTGTGTGTGTGTGTGTGTGGTGGCATTAGCGGTTTAAATGTAAAAGGACAGGCACAGTACAGAGTCACCACTGGAGGCTGAAACCCACACCGACAACAGAATACAGATGAAATGCAGTAGCACTGACGGACGTCTGGCTCAGCTTATATTGATCCTTGATAGAAACAACTAGAGAAGCATATCTTCCAATATCACAGATTTGAAAATTTAGGCAGGACTCCCAACAGACATGTCAAATGACTCTATTCATCTGATACTGTATTTCCATCTGATCTTTGATGGAAATGTTGTTCATGCAACGTTGTGTGGCATGTTTCTGAGAATTCCTGAAAAATCAAAAGGATACTATAAAAATATTTTGTAAATATAATACTTATTTCACGTTTAACACAAATTTAGGGACCCAAAATTCACAAGTCTCAACAATGAACATACGATGCGTACTAAATGGTTCAAAATGTCTGCTATTTTTCTGTGACAGTTAATTGGGGAATGCATTCGACTATTGTAAGCGAAAGCAGAGTTAAAAGGGAAACAACTCTGGACACTAATGTCTTGAAGTCAGTGTACACATCAGCATAAACCTCCCCACCATAAAATTAGTATATTTATTTTCCAAAAGGTTTTGTTTCCTTTGAGACCGCAGTTTGAAAATGTCTGCCTTTGCCAATATATTTAACAATGTGAATATGAAATGGCTTAAATGTCTTTATTATAAACCTGTTTTCTTGCAGTTGACACCAGGTATTGCTTTGATTTGTCTTCATGGTTCATGGACTCTAAAACACTCCATTCCATTCTCCATTCTCTATATTCATTTCCAGACCTGATTGGCTCTTAATTATTTAAACTTGGTCAACAGGGCTTTCAATGCTGAGAGGGGTGGTGGTGCTCATCTCTCTCGATGCTCGCACACCATGTGCGAAAAACGAAAATCCCAACGTGGTCTGCCAAGTGTAGCTTGTGACCTTTAGGGTCCTGTTGGACCTCCACTGGTGTATTGCGGCGCCATATTTCGCTGTCTACCGCTCTAAGGCTGCTTTAGATGGCAGTTTGATTTACAGTTAAGTGGAGGTATCGCCAGTGGGATCCTGCCATAAGCCATCAATGGCAAGTGGCAGAGCCATGTAAGATAGAGTTTACAGTTCCGAGAAGGACTCTGGGGAGTGAAAGGTTGTGCGGGAGGGTGACATTTCTATCCCGGTCTCATTTACTCTCGGTCTGCTGGCTTCTTGTGAATGGCGATGGCAATCCAAGCATCCGTGTAGGCATTAGCAGGTTGTAAATCCTGGTTCCCCCTGCCTCGTAAATCACAATCTCCACTGACGTAAGAGGTGTTGCGTCGTCTTGCAGGAGATCTTTATCAACGCAAACATGCAAAGGATTAACTTGACGCTCTCGGAGACAGGGTTAAGGACGTTTAAATTTGGGTGTAGTCTGATATGACCCCTATCACAAAGTACCGAGCTGGTGTCCAATGTTTTTTTTTCCTCCATTCCCTTCATATCTAAACCTTCAACATGTACGGTTATATCAAGCGAGCAATGCAGCGTGTTAAAATAAATGGGTTTGTAATGCTAAATGGGTTTATGGCAAGTGAAAAATGAAAGTGACCACACGGCACATTTGGGGGAGGGCTTTCGCGTCCACTTTTAGACACTTGGTCACTTCTCACTAACAGCTGCTGTAAAACAGAAATTCATCAGATAATCCCTCCAAAGCCCCGCGGTCAAGCCGAGGCGTTCTGGGTCTCGGGCGCTCTCACAAATGAAATACCACCTGGGCCAGCAATTTCAAACGTGCAACGGAGTAAAGTTATATTTAGGTAAGAACATGAAGGACCTTGATCCCTTAACAAAATAAAAGCTTGACAGATAATCTCTTCAACAGAAGTCAATATTGTTGAAGTCTGATGATGTACAGCAGGGTTGCTGTGAGGACTATGGCTCAGACGACCAACTGTCCGGTCTGCTCTCACTCACATGGCGTCATGTACCGATGCCTGGGCAGTGGGCCCTTAGTGTCTGGATCCTGGCCCTCAAAGCACCCTTTAGTGTCTGTGTGAGACGCACCATGCTTTCAGCTAACTCTGATGTTGGGTTCCTAAAAAAGAACAGGACTTTCACTCCATAGACCTCCATTAATGAAACTCAAATGTTACTTTACTGAATCGCACAACATCACGGTTTTGGCTTTTGACAAATTAAAAGCATAAAACGGCAATGTTTCTTTTTAACACTAAGCAAGTTTGAAAGCGTTAACCGACAATGTTAACCGAACCTTCTGCCTCAAGGTCCACACAACAGGGGGCGTCTGCCCTGTCAGTCGTGTTATAGATCACACAAGGAACAATATTAGCGGATCAGTCCGTCTCCCTGCTGTGATGTGACGTTGACAGAGACCCAATACTCCTGCCATTCCACCTGTCTGTCGGGTATGATGGAAACAGCGTTTTCTTCTATTTTAGAAACCCCTTAAACCCTAGATCAAGCTACCGCGCTTACAGTCTCTGCTGTTGTTCTGTGTGTGAATTATGACACAGAAGTTAACCCTTTTATTGGCTGAATGTTGCACCGGTTCTTCAAGCGTGCACTGGATGTGGGCTCATTTAACACTTCTGTGGCCTTGAGAACAATCCAATTGACTCGAGTGAGTTGTCCCTCACTGGAATATTGTAATGCACACGTATTACCGGGGGCTCGACTGGCAATGGTACAAGTGAGCCTTCGGGACGCACACCGCATCTCCTCAATTCCCATCCAGAGATTACGGTCAAGTACAGTCGACGCACTTAGCACTTCATCTTGCCTTGTCCGTGCACAGCTCTCTGCCTCCAGGCTGCATGCACGCATGTGTGACATGCCTGAGTATAAAAGGGTCTGTGCAATTCACACTGCACCATCTCCTCCTCCTCCTCCTCCACAGACAGGAGAAGGGAGGAGGACAACTGCTAGCACTCCCTCGAGCTCTGCATTTCCTCAAAAAGTGACCTCCGCCATACTTGACCAGATTCCTTTGTACTTTAAACAAGACTCCCATTACAGCCTGTGTGAGTACAGTCGCAGGTTTCCGTAGTTTCACTTGGGAAACCGCATGGCGGAACGCGCCTTTGTGTATGTGTCTATGGAATAGAGGGGCGAGAGAATGTACTGAGGTGCCCCTGTGTATAAGTCGCTTGACCCAGACTTACGATTGACCGTGGATTTATGCCGGCGTGAGAGGCTCCTGATGACAATGTATCTCCCCGAGCCATAATGGATGGTACACAGAGCGCGCTGTCATCTGGCAAATATGCTCCCCGAATGGATCTCAAGTGGGGCGGCGCTCGGCAGAGGGGCGGCGGGCGACGGGGAAGGGGGGAGAGATGGATGGTGCTGGGCCCAGGGTGGAGCCATCAGCCACAGAGTCTCCCCCACAGCTCTTTTGGAAAACTCAAAATATTGCTTGAATTCGACCAGCCGTCAGCACCGCAGTCGGTGGGATGGACGGGTAGACGGATGCCCACTGGGCCCTAGCCTCAGGTGCAGGTCTGTGAAAACATGAAAGGGAAATCCAATGCTCCGTGTTATAACATATGTGTGGCGAAGGTCCTCACATGTGGTGAGGACAAAAGGATGCCAGTCAGCGGGCCAGAATATGAGTCGGTATTAACCATGCGCATTCAACTGACAGCTGCACGCTTGGTTGGAAGTCAACCACTTATATCATCTGTTGTTGCTTTGATAATGCATAGAATAATAGCATGAGTACTGTCTGACGAGAGAAATGAAAGCAGTTTTGTAAGGTATCAAATTGAAACCACATGCTGCTAGAACCTGATACACTGTACATGTTGCAACTGGTCCAAGGAGACAAATCCACAATTCTGCCAGACTTTCCCAAAGCGTAACCTCTTCCAGACAAACTGGAGCTATCAGTGGGGAGGTGAGCTGAGAACCTTCCACAAACCACCGTGATGAAGTGTCCTATCGCTCAGTTGTCTCCTAAAATCTAAGGCCCCTGCTCCACTTATAGACAGCCATGAAACACAGACGAGGCATCTTATCGGTACAGTGTGGGTGTGTGTGTTGGTGATGTGTGAAAGTGTTTCTCACATTATTGCATGTCAGTCTCTTCAAATGTAGATAGTGGTTTCAAACAATAAGCATAGTCTTGAAACTGTTTGATATGAACCAATCCACCAGGTGTTACTCTAATGTAAAAATTGAATGTGACCACATCGATTCTTCTCATTTCAACAATCTCCAAAAAAAACAGAAACCACTTAGGGAGACTCAGAGTTAATCCAAACGTTGACATGTTCATCTGCATGTAAGGCAACTATCACAAAGCAGAAAAGCATATTCAAGTTATTTACAATCTGCTACAGTTCCTGACCGGGTCACCATGCTTCTCACAGTCACACACTGAAGAGGATGATGAACATGCTTATGCCTTGGAATTGTTAAGTCACGGGTCGTTTTACTTTTCCATGGACTCCAGTATCTTGTGTCACTGCTGGTTATAAAAAAACAAGATGGCCACGACTAAAATAACAAAGTCCATGCCTCAAAAATCACGATTGGTAATGTAATGGTGACAACACTATAAAAAACACTCAATAAATGTGAGGTAACAATTTGCTTTTGATTGAGTAGATTTCATCACATGTTTAAAGTATAGCGTACCTACATACAACTAAGATACACTAAGAGAAATTAGGTAGAGTATCACCAACACTTAATACAACTGATTACTTACAAAAAGTAGGTCATATTAACTCTAGATTAAAAGCACTTAATACCTAATAATTGTTTTTAATTGAACATTATGACCATTGCCTAGTTTAAAGAAGCTAATGAAACATATCTTTCATCATCTCCACTTTGCTAACCCATGTCTTAAGTCTAGTAGGGTTAGCTAACCTTTGAACCCCGACATTAATGTTAGCTTATATTTGGTTATTATCTCGCTGAGAGACTGCCATTAGCTATGTTCATCAAAAGAAAAGAAACGTAAAATAATAAACTGAATATTCTAATAGAGGGCGCTTGCAGACTAATAATGTACACGCTGTCTCAGGACCAGCTGCTTTTAGCCCGTTTACAGTGTGTGAAGTGAACACACTCTCGCTGTGAAGGACCCTCATCATTCTGTCACAATGTGTTGCTTGCAAAGTAGGCGAGGATCCCACTAGCAAATCCACACAAACACACATACTCGCACACACTCTATAACCCACTCTCCAACCCACTCATCTACCCTTGTCTTTTACACCCCCCCCCCCCCCCCCCCCTCCCCCTCGACTCTCTGCTGGCGACATCGCCTGTGAAGCACGGACGCTCGTAAATTCCCTGCCTTGATTTTATTAACCTTTACAGTGACCCGGCACTTCTGCGCCCGGCGTTCTAGCACCCACTCAGTCACAGATGAGGCCCCGCTTGCCTCCGCAAGGAGAGGAGCCCGGCGCTCCTGCAGCTCATCGCTCAGGCTCCTGGTCCCGCAGTGCGGGACGCACCTCCGGATCACGGGCCACTTTCGGGCTAAATGTACGGACGTGTAAATTCGCATTGTATGCTTCATGTACGCCATAACACACGAGTCTGCATAACACTCAGGATTCAATCCATCAAAAGAACAGCAGGATTCAGCACGCTAAAGTGCCGGGCAAGACCGTCAATTGTTGTTGCTGTTACTCATTTGCTTTTCCAAGTGTATTCACCTGATTATGTGAATTAGCAAAGACTCACAATTACTCAACTTCAGCACATCGGTATGTTGTAGATCAACACTGATATGTGTATTATATGATGTGTTATTGTTTTACCACATACCGTGTCAGCTTTCAATGAGGCCGTAGTACAATCAATACATTAAAGAAAAGGAACGGTTCATTGTCATTTGTTTCCAATCATAAAAGTATTAGCAAGAGGTTTAAGACTAATCTCTTATGCATGGAGAACTGTTTACAGTTACATGGAAGCTTTAGAGGGTAAAACTGTGAATGTTTATCAGAATATATTCCGCACGTGAAGAATGTATATTGGCACCCTATTTTATCTTTGTAATGGTCATTAGACTGAAGGAAAATGTGTGTCTCTGTGTGTAATATACACATCTGTCCGTGTGTTTGGATGTTCTGTCTCCTGAGGTCAGCCAGGGGGCAACTTGTTTAGAGAGATGCTGATAGGTATGTTGTCTGGTGTAATCTGTCGTCTGTGTGTCGAGAATGACAAGTGATGTGCAAAGTATGCATTGGCAAAAAAAAATGATTGTATCATTTAAACCTTCTGATTATGATTGAAGAAAATCCGGGCGGTCGGACATCCTACATACAACGCTAAATAAAATCAGATTCAAGTGGGGATAAAAACGGCAATTTATTTTGCCTCTGGAGGTGTGTGTTTGGAGCAATAGAAAAAAAAACCTGCATGAATGTGACTTTTTTGACGTAGTTTCCGGGCAGAGGAGCTGAGGAGAAACCTTTATACAGGTCTCTACAAGTAGATATAAACTATATTCCATTGCAATATATCAACTGAACCTCTAACTAAAAGTATAAAGTAGGAACAATGGCCCATTTCAGAATGATAATATACCGTAATATTGTCCTACATATATACTAATATAAATAATATAAACTAATGTCAGGTAACATAACCCGGCGTGTGATACTGAGGGCCACTTGTTTCTCCTTTGCATCGGTGCACAGTTCACACCACATCCGCTCGCTCACAGCGTGACCTCCGATCCAATTAAAACGCGCTCGGCGGGCTTCCGGAGAAGTGACCTCTTATTGTTGCAGCACAAAGCAAACCCCGCCGGCCCCGTTCCTCTCACAGCTCCACACCAGGTCCAGAGCGGGTGCAGCAGGTCCTGGTGCCATTAAGAAGAAAAAAAAAGCCAACGTTGTTGGTCGCAGACTTTACTCTGTGGCCACACGGCGTCCCGTTTGATTCCAGTTTTAAAGCTTTAGAGAAGAGACCAGATTGAGTGGTTTCATAAGTCTTCTGTCTGAGAGCCGGAGGATTTACTTTTTGGTTTGTCAACTTCTCAGCTCCGTGGAGACCAGGTCATGACCACCCAGCAGTGTCACCGTGCCAGTCTTTACAGCGCAAAGCTGCTGGTCAGGAGGGGGGGGGGGGGCTCCTTCGCCTCCCTATTGCCTCTTTTTTTACGAGGTTCACATGGAGGTGTTTGCGACCCCCCCCCGCCCCCCCACCTCCTCCCGCCCTCTCGTGGGGTCAAATCCCCGAGCCATGTTGGCCCTTGTGCCTGTTTGCTGCAGCGCTAATCCACCAGCGCTCGCTTCCCGCTGAGCAACAAGTCAGAGATTTAGTGACTCGGCTGTTTGTTGGGTGGGCGGGGGAGAGGGGGGGGGGGGGGGGGGGGGGGGTGGGGGTTACAGTCATCGTCGCGGTAATTGGTTCATCCTGCCTCCTATCACTCACCCAGTTAAAGTCTTTGATTGGCCGGGCTTGCCAACGAGGAGACAAAGCAAGGGATTATGGGATGAGGAAGCCAGTCTGAGAATGGCGACTTCCCAGCTGATGGAATATAAGAAAAAAAAAAAAGAAACTTTGTAACTGCGAACTGCAACATTCTTTCAAGTTCTGTAACTTTTCCTACAGAAGTCCGGAGTCGGCTTGATATCATTGAAAAAAGTCTTTTTACATTATAACTTTGCTGTAACATGCAAAACAATGGATATTGGTCATTAATTTACATTATTGACTGATCTGTAGATGATTTTCTCAGTTATTCAATCAATCAGTTGATTCAAAGCAACTTCACCAGTTTGCTTACAACAGATCAAAACCTAAAATTAGCAAGTTTACCGTTTTTTTAAATCATCCTGTTGATCTAATTTGAATTATTCAGCTGTTACATATACATGTGTTAGTTAAAGGTTTAAGTAAATTAAAATCAATTCCTTTTTTGTCATTATCGAGATGGTTGCCATTATGGAAATCTGTTCATCTATTTATTTTATTTATTAAACTGCAACCTCAGAATAAACTGATAATTGAATGTGGTTGATTCGGACCATATTCAACTAATTTATCAGGTTTACAAAAATAATTTAGTTGAAGGATGTTCAAGGATGAAGGAGCCGTGTTTATATTGATTCTGTCTCTCAAACAATAAGAAATGCGCATGTCTCTACATTTTACGAGGTAAAAAGAATAGCATAATGGGGCTTAAAGCTTCTAGCTACCGTCTTGCTGCATGAACAATCACAGTTATTGACGTAAATCTTAAAAAAATTAGTATAAAATGAGGCAAAAGGGATGAAAAAAAGCAAAGCGGGTCATGAATCACAGCCTCCGTGACAGACGGAGTCACTGGGTATCTGCACCGCAGCTTTCAATCTCCCCGAAAAACATCCCGCAGGCCTCATCTGTGTCTTCCTACGGACACATTTGCTTTTCTTTCGTCTCTGGAGCTCTTTTACAACTGATAAGACGACTGCATTCCTGCCCGAGCCCGCAGGTCGGCCCTGCGGACGACCCCACTTGACAGTGTCCAGTCACGAGGCCCCCCTCCACACTCCCCCCGGTGCCCAACGCAACTTCCACAGCTCCACCCAGCCCCTCCAACCCCAACCCTAACCCCCCCCCCCCCCCCCCCCATCTCCCTCCACACTCACCCACGCTGAAGAGCGCAGAGATAAGCAGCAGAAGGCAGAGTGTTCTCTGACTGTACTCCACACCGGGCCTCCGATTACATGGCTGAAGGAGCCTCCGAATGATGTCGGGCCCCTTTGTGTGGATTAGGTTTTGTGTGCAGGTGTAAAAAGATGTAGAAATGACATCTGAAGTGATGTGTTGATCTTCTCGGGTAAAGCGGTCATAGTGTTGGAGTTAGTCGTACCCACGGATCAGCTTGGCCAGCCGATGGAAATCCTTTGAGATGAGTAGATTTACAGGTCAGCTATGAGCAAGGATCGTTCTCATGGCCGAGCTTCGGTTAACTGCAGAGATCACAAGACACAAGGAAGCAGTCTGTCAAATACAGGGACTATCGGCCGGTTTGATGAAGGAGGTTTTACACCACAACGGTGATGAGTCCGTTCTCCCACTGTGAGGCTTTCTGGTGACAACTATGCCACACCAGACACCAGTGTGAATACATATTTCAGTTTAATTTAATTTAAGAGTTGGTCAGTCACGATCCAGGCTTTTAACTGTCTGTAATTTTAACTCACTAATTTCTACTTAATGGTGCGGTTTTTGAAGGATTTTGTTGTAAATTGCAGCACAAAAGTGTTTGTTTTCAAAGGTTAGATGGATTAAATGTGAGATTTAAACCTCACTTCATTGTTTGTATCCATCTTGAGATCAAAGCATTTTTAAGGTACAAATCTCACATGGTGCTTTAGATGTGATGTGATATTTTTGTAGATTTTAGAGAGGAGGAAAATTAATTTGAGCGTTGGGAGCTGATGGAATGAGTGTGTGTGTGTGTGTGTGTCCTTTCTCTGGCAACACAAAGCAGAACTTGAAATGAAAACACGAACATCTTTGGAACAGTAACGACAAAAACCCTCCAGCCAAGCGTCCAGTTGGCCGGCGCAGCGTTTCCAGGTTAACAGAGGAGAGAAATCAAGTTGCTTAGTCCCGTTGTAAACCCCAGATTAACATGGTCTTATTCGGCATGAATCGGCTTACACGAGCTGAGGCCGCGGAGCTGAGAGTGACTTAGTGAGGCTTACACCAGCTCGTTCGGTGTCTGTGACGGGATGGAGAGTCTCCGGTGGGAAGAGGGAGAACAGCAGAACAATGTTTAAGCCGGCCATCTCAGGAAGCCGCGGGATCAAAGAAATTAAGAGTCTCAGTTCCCCCCCCCCCCCCCCCCGTTCACGCAATCTGAAGAACATGTCGCACCTCCCCCTGCGAAGGCGTCAACATCCAACGTGAAAACCAATTAAGATACATTTTAGGATGAAAAAACTGGGAAAAAGTTGTTTTTTTTGTTTGGATGGAACACGACCACGTATCGTAATGATCATCTGAGGAAAGCCAGAACTTTAGTTGAAGGGCATCATGAACCGTCCTCTGCCTGACACGCCTTTCTAAACTGACACAGTGAAGCTGTGGAAGAGAATACTGCATTTATACCTTTGGATTTCTTTTTTCTTCAGGTGCCACAGCCACGGACAGTTTTGAAAAAAAAAAAAACATTCAGTGCTGAAGCACTTTTTCCACAGTGCACATTGAAATATTTATGGAAAGACTGTCATTCCACAACAGTAATACATTGTTTCTCACAAATGTCATTATTTATGTTATTACTACGAAGGGGACTCTAAAGTCTGCTGTGTTTCAGAAAACGTTCTTTCCTTGTGGCTCCTCAGAGAGAAAAAAGTCTGTTTATCATTCCTGCCGAATCTGTTATTTCTGTTAATGTGTTCCTGCAGCCGGGCCCGGACCTTCACTTATTCATCCCCTGATAAGCCAGGAGTGGTGTTTCTGGTGGGTCACATGGACAGCTCCAGTGGTGTATCGCAGGTCTTCTGTCACGCTTTGGCGCTGATGTCATATTTTTCATTCCATCGGCCCCGGTTTGATTTGGGTCTCCAACCTTTTATGGACAGTCGTACATCGTGGAAATGTCGGCTGTGGAGTAGTGTGTCAAACAGACTGTGGGTGACCCCTCGTGACCTGTGGCTGAACAATGAGGGGTAGAAAGGATGGAGGGGCCCACTCTGAACACCATCACTACTCTAAAAGCACGTTTAGCTGTTTATTATTAGCCCAAAGGGCTGAGTTCACCGGAAACAATTAGGCCTATTTTGAAGTTTACAAAGAAAACATAAGAAAAAAAATGCATCTCACTGACACTGTCAATTAAAGTTAAGGGTCCTTCCTGTAGGTGCAAATAAAAAGCTATTATATTGAAAGCAGCAAAAAGAAACTCAATTTAAAATGGCTATGACAACTAACAGCACCTACTGCACCAGGTTCAACTGATTGGTACCACAAAATAACACATCTGGTGTATAATAATCCCATTAAAATTATAATGCATTTGTATGTAGCATGATCAGTATCAGTATATAAACAACCAGCGGGTCTCCTGATACATTAATACGTAATCCTTTACAATCCAACATCGTACACAGCACAGTTCTGCTTTCTTTTTTCCTTTATATATATATATATATATATATATATATATATATTTATATTTGCAGCCATGTGATCTCCCTCACGTTACCAAGCTCCAGGAGGTAATTCTGTAGGTATCAGCTAGTAATATTCTATTATTAAAAGAAGGTTTAGATTTTTTTTGTGGTTTAAACAGCGTTTGTTAGGTGGAAGCAGTTCAGTCTCTAGTGGTCCAGCCGACACATCGCAGCAGACTACACGGTCTCACTGCACCTAAAACTCCATTTCACCCTCACCTCATTTTTCATGGCCTAAAAATGTTGAGTGTCGTTCAATGCTGCCTGTGAACCAATCCTCTCTGATTATTTACTAGGCCCGTCTTCCTTAGCATAAATATGACTGTCCTGCACCACCCTCACATCTCTGCATTCTGTGATAATATTGAGGGAAAAACTATAAAGGTGTCTTTCTTAGCTTGCTGTGTTTGCTTTTAGGCTCAAATGCTTCAGTAGAAGAATCAAGGCAGCATCTCAAAATGGAAATTGAGTCTTAAGGAATTGAATCATTTCTTATTAGAACCACCTCAAAATCCTTTAACTGCTGTGCAGAAAGAAAATGATTTATTGCAATCTTTGTGGACATTTTATAACAACGGACCCTGCTTCTTTCGAGCGTTTCAGGGCTGTGGTCTCCCTCTGCTGGTTAAATATGGAAAAGTTCGGGCTACTACCTTAATTGTTGTACCGGTGTGGTGCTGTCAAAAGATACCACACAGGGGGCACCTGACCAAGCCCCCTCATTGATATCTGAACAAAAGGTCATGACCTTAAGGGACAGGGACCTGGATGGTGCCGCCCGAGGGCGTTCCTGTCAGTTTAAATCCAACATCTGATTTTAGTCCAGCCTTCACACTGCTTTTTGCACCGCTCCCTCGTCCCGCTCCCTCCTACCGCTCCCTCCTTCCGCTCCCTCCTTCCGCTCCCTCCTACCGCTCCCTCCTTCCGCTCCCTCCTACCGCTCCCTCCTTCCGCTCCCTCCTACCGCTCCCTCCTTCCGCTCCCTCCTACCGCTCCCTCCTTCCGCTCCCTCCTACCGCTCCCTCCTACCGCTCCCTCCTTCCGCTCCCTCCTACCGCTCCCTCGTACGCCATTTGTGGCAAGCAGCCATTTTGGTCGTGAAGCTTTGCCTTTCTTTGCCTGCCGTAGTCCGCTGCCACTGACTTCAAAGCTTCTCCGGGGCGGACGAGGCCACCAGTGAAGCCTGTGAACATTGCTCCACGACAACTTGTTGAAGGACGGGATTTCTCCCTGTGACTCAGCGAGACGCAGTCCGGCGCCACTTTCGAAGCTTGTCAGAGCACGGGGCCCAGAGGCAAAGCTTATTGTCCACAAATTGATCCAGCCCCCTTGGTTTTGTTTATTTAAATGAGACTCTTAGACCCCGGGGTGTTTGTTGAGGAGAAGTCAGAAATGCCAAATATCTTCTTTTTTTCAGTCTTCCTCCTCTTTCGTCTTTCCTTTCTTCTTTTCTCTCATAGCCCTCCAGCTTCTTGAGCCAAAAATCCTTGGTAAACATCCCGGCTCCACAGCTTTACTTTTCTCTCCCTCCCCCCCCCACACCCCTTTTACACTGGGATCTCTGGTTTCCAGCACATCATTGAACTGCCACTTTACTCTCATAAACGCATGTGCCCAGCCTTCCCCCTTTTACCGACATATTCGAATGAGCAGATCATCCCACATTCAGAAAGATTACCATTAAATGTTGTTCTTTTAGCAACAATGATAGCAAAGTGTTTTTCTCTACTTGCCCAGTCATGTCGGATGGATTTCACTTGGGCCAGTGGAAAAATACAATTTTGTGCCCACTGTGCCATCAGTTTAATCAAATGAATCTTAATGCCCAAATATTTATATTTTAAACTGTCATCTTGTCATCATGCCACATGCCAGCCTCTAACAGTGCCAGGATGTGTTCTTCTAATCTACAGGAAGAACTGTTGGTGTGTCTTTGGTGTGTATATATATATACACATATCTTATATTACTAGCCTGTTGGAGTTGTATTATTACACTGCACGTTTAAGGCTTCATTGTAAAAAAGTTGTTTTGGCATGAAAAAAAAGGTAGAGAACAATATGTGTTCCTCTAGTTATTTCCCCGGCCGACGTTATTTTTGTTGTAATTACACATATATGTAGAATCCATCAAATGGGGCTCACATGGACATGGGCCTGTCCCCAGTCGGTGCGCAGTCTTCAATTCAGAGCAGCTCCAAGGGAAGTAAATCATTGGCCAGAAAAGCTGCAAGTCTTTGTGGGCGGGGCCTCTCCCAACGGGGAGCAGGGTTCAGACATAAATTACACTGGTCAAGTTCTTGATGCTTCAACGTATTTTACGCCATGGGAACTGGCCCTGTGGTGCTTATCAGCCACCGACCCGTCCCGGAGGGAACAGGGGTAACAGCACTAAAGCACCTGTGACAGACTGTGACAGTCGGGACCCCAGAGAGTGAATTTACACACGGAGGGTTCCTCCTTCGTGCCGAAATGTAATCCAACCACAGGTCATGTCCTCCGGCCTGCTCTCTTTGCACAGTGAAACACACAAGGAGGAAGAATAATAAAGAAACACCAGATCCGTCTGCTGTATCAGATTACCCCCCCCCTCCCCCCCCGCTCGCTATTTATGCAAGAGGTGTCAACTAATATCATTAGTCTACAAAGTCGTTACTGTGAAGCTGCAGCAGGAAGTGTGTCACCGGCTCATTTTCCCGCTTCGATAACACTCATCAACACGAGTCCTTACACTTAAACCCCCCTCCTCCCCCCAACAGGCGTTCTGCGTATTAATTGGAAGGTATAAATTACACGTAATCACTACCAGGTTGTTCACTGCCTAGACAATCGGCCTTTACTCATCCGGCTTCCTGTTTAAACTATCTGCTGGAGAATCACAAAGCCCCGCTGCTTATTTTCCAACGATTAGCTGTACATCAGCATTACCACCTCAAATCCAGCAGTTTCACATCCAGCATTAAATGGGATGAATATTGATCTGCTAAAGAGGATTTATTTATTTCATGCTCTATCCAAAGATCAACTGCTACCAGCTTTGGACGGATCTGCGAAGGTCTTACGGAATAAAGCTACTGCATACATGACTTTGGACTTGACATTTTAGGCCTGGAAGAAGACCAAACAGTAAATTCAGTGCAATAATCCCAGATAAATGGGATGATCACTACGAAAGCTTAGATAGTTAAGTGGCCTACACTTAAGTCCAGAAACGATAAAAACGCGGCCCGGAGGAGATCTTCCACGTTGGGGCGGGGGGGGGGGGGGGGGCGTGGCCCGTGCGGCCCTACGTAAGCAGGACGCCCACCTGAAGGCTGACAGCCCTCCTCCTGCTGTCGGGTGTCTCGAAAGGTGATCTGCAGAGCTTCTACATACCTGCTTAATTATATGGACATATATACGACATGGAAATGACTTTGATGTATCACATGTATATGTGGATGTATCACATATCAGGCTGTACCAGGTGGACTTTTACATCAGTTCTGTCCATGGGTTCACTCTGTGAATTCAGTGAGATGCGGTTCATTTCACCACAATGATGATGATGATGAGAAGACTTTTCCTTCGATGAGACTGTCACAGTCCTCAATTCTTGCTATTTCTCTGCAAAGGGAAGCGATGGATTCTACATAACTTTGTCAAAATACAACAGCCTTTCGGCAGTTTAAGGGCAAGATTACGTTGGAATTGGTATCAGCTGTCGTGAAAAAAACACACCTCAACTACCACCCCCCCCCCCCCCTCCCCCCACACACACACACACACACACACAGACACACGCAAACACATCATTTAATCCGCCAGCCCACCGAACGGCACACAACCTGGGCCGGGCTCGGCGTTCGGCTGCTGGTTAGCGGCGGGCTCGGCGAGCTGTCGGTGGATCGGCCCCTGTGGCCCTCGGGGGGGGGGGGGGGGGGGGGCGGAATCAGCTGCGTGGTGCTGCCAGAGGGAGGGTGGGGGTGGGCAGAGGAGAGGAAAGTGGCCATCTGGGTAGACAGGCCGCGGGGCGGCAGGTCACATGGTGGAGTCACAGGCGGGATGGTGCTCAGCTGTCTGCGTCTCAGCCTCAGAATCTTATCAGACTCCAGGAACTGATTGAGTTCTCAGCAGAATTCTACTGGAAACTGTGGAGTTTCTGTTTGACTTTACTCCCGTGAACAAACTTTTTTTTTTCTCGGTTTGGTCGTTTTGGTTTTCCAATAATTAAGTGCAAAATGCTGTCTTACAGTCATTTTAATATTTTACTCTACTATTTATGTTTTAATTTCAAATTACACTAGAACATAAATTATTTGTACAAATACATAATTTAACTGTAATTTAACGTAATTAACGATACACATTTCTCCCTTTCTTTCAATTTGCCTCAATAATATAAAAAAACAAAACCATCATTTTATTGTATTTTAGTATAAAAAAGCCATTTATATTTTGCATTTAATAAATGAAAGGAGAAATCTGAAATTACTTAGGTCTTCCATATGATTTAATGACTTAATTTCACCTCATTAATTAAAAACCCATCTTTGTGAGCATAGCTGTGCTGCTGCAGCTTGTTGAAGGATGAAGCCGCTTCAGGCTCCAGTAGATGGCGTCTGATACCTGCTTTAGATCATTCTGCCCTTTCTCTGCATATCCACAGTTGGAATCCTAATAACAAACACATTCCTATAAAAGACAAATAGATAAAACACCTCTTTGAGATTTCTCAAGCAAGTCATATCCACACAGAAATAAAATATACTGAATACGGAACAAAAAAAACCCATACATATTTATTGGTATGTTCACTTATTCATTGTTTCACGCATAAATGCATTTATAGAAATATTTGAAATGTAATGTAAATGAAATTGTATATTTTGTTAAATGCAGTAAAACCTCCTGTAGCATTGCAATTTCACCAGTTTTTCCTAATTCTTTGTCCTAACAATGTGTAACCCATTTCAAAGAGTCTGGCCTCCGGTGAAAGTTCTCCAAAGGAGAAACACCTCTCCTCACAGCCTGAGCGTCGGCGTGTTACGTTCTGGGATGAATGTCCCCATCAAACTAAAGCAGGTATTACTGTGAGAAAAGACGCTCTAATTGAGACGTATTTGATTGCAGCTTTAGGATTGCCCCCCCCCCGCCGTCACCCCTCTTAAACATGTGGGTCTGCGTCCTGCCATACATCTTCAACACTGCGGGTCACTGTCTTTTATTTATTTTATTTTTTTAATGCCCTGCCATGCAACCTTCATACGTGCCAGAAAAGTGTCGGGGGCCTTGTGGGAGCGAGAGGAGAACGTGCCGTGGCAGAGAGCGAGGAGCCACAGCCAGCGCTCCGGGTGAGGAATGCCTTCTGTCGGTCTGCAGATCAGTCACACATCAAAAGACGCTCAAAAGAAAGCTCACTCTGCGTCTGCAGCACGACGCAAAAGGCCATTGAGGAGGTTTTAAGTACATGCAATCCTTGATTAAGTTGGAATTCTCCAGCCTCTAAAGAGATTGTTTTACCTCAAATGTTATAGAAAAGTCTAAATAAATTTCCTTTCAAATGTTCACTCTACATTTGTCACACTTTCACAAGATTTTAATATAATTAATAACACTCAATATAATTTGCTTTCAGTTTAACTTTGCTTCACAACAACAAATATGAAAGAGGATTTTGTAAAATCTATTGCATCTGTTGTGCAAATGCATTTTCAAAATGTCCTTATTGCTAAAGTTTAAGTGTGCGAACATCAGTGTTACAAAAGACACGTTTGGAGAATCTGACTGAAAACGAAGACCACACAAGCAGACAGATGGCGGCGGCTACGCAATCAGCTTAACAACAGGACAACAAAAGAGCAGCCACGCCTGAGATAAAGGTGCTTAACCTCCAAGCCGCCTAAGTGCCCCTCGCTCCATTACCACTTAATAGGCCTAATCAGTTTTGGCCCAGATTAGATTTAGAATCTATTGCCACCAAAGCACAGCGGCATATTAAATTAGTGACTTCATTAGACTGTGCAGGGTCATGTTGTGTAGTTGGTGTTGCTGGGAATAATAGCTATTATCAGCAGTGGTGTAAGCACATAAGCTACAGCACAACAATGCAACTGTAAGGAGGGCTTACGGGTGTGGATGTTAGTAGAGCTCTGTGGAGTCTTTGGGATACACAGCACTGCTTTCTTTAGTGTGCACATAAATGGAATAGTGATGAAAAAAAGTACAACAATTCTGTTTTCCTAATTTATGACCATGGATTAACTGGTATTAAAGAGTACGTCAAAGAAATGTAAATGTAGCATTTGAAGCCAATCTCAGCATATAAATGATGTCAAACACTAAAATGAATGTGTGAGCATTGTCACTTGTGTTCTTTAGATTTTTTGTTATCGAGCACGAGACCAAATGTTGTGTAGCCGAATCCGACCGACTCACAAGCTTCAGATGCGAGAGGCCTAGAACGTAATCCTGCAGCTCGTCTGACTCAACGCTGCAGCAGTTCAGCTTCCGCACGGCTACATTTCTGCAATAGAGTCACATGCATGCCGCGCCATGCCCTGCTGTTAACGCAGACATCTTGTGTGATTCATCCCTTCACTAACGGATTGTTTCACATTGGTGTTGTAACATTATTCAAACCGGTCACATTCAAAGGTCTTGTTGTTTTTTTTGCCTCTGTTTATTACCACATTAAATTTGCTAAAAGTCCAGCCTGCATTTGCCTCAGCATTTTGACATTAAATTGACAATCATCCGAGGATGCTGCTGGAGTAAAAAGATACGAAAGGAATACGTCAGAGCGTCTGAGCAGCATCTCGGAGGCTTCAGAGGGAGGAACCCACAGGAGCGGGCAGCTCATCAGACGGACCCGGCTCTGCTGACACGGCTCAGCGCTGCATGAATGTTTTCTTGACAAATAAAAACACTGCGCCGGGGAAATTCACTGCGAGGACCAATTTCAGGCCTCCTGCACCAGTTTGAGGAATCAATAGCAGGCCATGGTGCTGGGATCGATATCTGATGATACAATCATATCTTACTCCTTGACACTGTCTTAGGAGCCCACCTCGCCGGAGAGGACGACCTGTGGGCAGTTTGATGATAACAAGCCTGAAAATAAAATGGGTTTTATGTTTCAGAAAATACAACAAGTAATTGTAATATGCTACAGAAACAAGTTTTTGTTTTTAACAGTATTTGCACTCCTTAAACCAGCATGAGTAGTAAGAATTTTTAAATTTTTGTAATTTATTTCAAAAGGGGAACATTTCCTTTCAGTAAAACAAAGAGACGAGAGAAAGCTGGTTTTATCTGCAATGTGGTCTGGATGTCACATCTGATCCTAAAAACTGAGTGAGATGCAGTTTCCATCATGAAATACATCTTCATGCAAGCTCGTTACTAATGGCAGTGATTCTTTATGCATTTGGCAAAACAAATACAAAAATATAATGTCAGGATGTTTTCGGCGAACCACACATTCTATTTCTTATTTATCTCCTGTCATCTTATTCTAAACAGCCTCATCTGGCTGATGACAGATTAATGAAAAGGTTTCAATCTTGGACTGCTGGAATTTTTTTTGCACAGGCAGCCCAAAAAAAAAAAAAAAGCACTCAGTGATGTCAGAGTGGTTTCAAAGGAGCCAGCGGTCACTCAAACATAAACTCGATGGTATACGGACACGCTGGTCAGGTGTGAGGAAGGGAGGGGGGGGGCGGTGGGGGGGGGACGCAGCCCCTCGTTCTACACAACGTCACGTGGTGTCGGATAATAACTGTGCACGGAGTAGAGCAACATGAACTGTGGGATGGAAACGCACGCGCTCTTCACTCACACCTGCCCCGCTGCTGATGGCTCACACTCTATAATGAGCATACATCGGGCTGGCTTCAATGGCATTTTGAGGGTTAACGGCGCTTATATGTGAAGCCTTGAAAACAATAGGCCTCCCATGTGATTTAACAGTATATCCTCGGATTTAAAACTTGGGCTCTTTAAAGTTGTATGTAGAAGCCCTTAAACCTCACCACACCCCAGAGAGGGAAGCTGCTTTCTTTATAGTCTTACATTGACTTCCATGGACTCACGATCATGAGTCACTCAATGTGCGTTGCCATCGCCCCCCCACCCCCACTGGCCCCTCCCGCACCCCCGCACCCACAAAAAGAGAGTGCCTTAGCTTTTGATGGGCCAACGGGGCTTGGCTTACTGCTGTGGCGCAGCGTATAGCCAACGCAAACCAAATTATTGCTGGAAGAAAACAGCAGAAGGCAATTAAATCCCCGATCACTCCAGTCCTGATTAACGGGGTCAACGGGGGGGGGGGGGGGGGGGGGGAGCCTTCGTCTTCTCATGTCCACACTTTTCATTTATCTTTTTTTAATTACAATGATGAAAAGCACACAGGTTACATTCTCTTATCATTAGTCGGTGGCTGCTTAACAGTAGAGAATAATGAGCTCTGCGTGTGTGTGTGTGTGTGTGTGTAGGCTGGAGAGAGTGCACATCAGTGATGACATCACTGGTCCTTTGTTACACAGGCACTGTAGCATCACCAGTTAAAATGGCTTCCTGAAAGTTTACATTGAAAGATAGTCCAGGGAGTTCTGGCAGGAGGGACGTCGCCCTGCAGGTGCCAACGCGATGGCAAATTTGAATCCAAATAATCCCATTTGTTTGAGTGGTGTCAGATGTTCTGGGCTACAGACTGTGCACCTAATGAAGTACGCATGCACGCCGTGCACCGCGGTTCCATTGCGCTATTGCTGCCATTCCTCTGGCCAAGACCCTGCATGGTTTTCATTATCACGTATTGCTGAGAGTCAGTCTCCTTCTTCTGCCCGACGTTTGCCAAAACGCTTTGGACTCGGCCCGCCTGCGGAGGAGCAGCCATAGCGCTGAAAAAAAAAAGACGATGCCGCTGCGTTGCAGGGCGAAGGCCCGAGGCTGCAGCGCAGTAATCCACCAGAGCTGATCACTGTCATGTATTTCAGGCCATCGAACCGCGGATGTGTTTCTAACTTTAACCTCGCTGAAACAGTCATCGTGGAACAAGCACCAGCACCAACACACACGCCAACAGAGAGCGGCTGACCGAATGACTGTCATCCTCAGGGTAGGGGGGAGGAGGAGGAGAGAGAGGAGGGAGGGAGGGAGGGAGGGTGGTGGAAGTGCATTTTCCGCTGCTATCTGTCACCGTACAGTTGTCACTCCAGTCACAAGTTGGTCTCTGAGGCTAATCGCAGCTAACTCCCCGGAACCTCACCGCAAGCCTCGTACCACCTCGTCTCGTTCCCACATGGCTGCCACCCTCTTCCCCCCATGCACCCTGCACAGCCCCATCCGAGCCCACCCTCACCTTCTCAATCCACTCTTGGATCATTTCAATTTGCATCCCAACCGGCCCCGGGATCCCCCAGCCCTGTTTAAAAGGCAGGCTATTTGTTGTGCTCCGCGGTTAATGCCGCGCAGAGCTTTAAATACCCATATCAAATCTTGGAGGCTCAACAGATTCAGTTTTGCAAACCTGTATCGAACAGAGGTTCAATCCGTCAGCTTAGAAGTGTACACTCCTTAAGTTGTGTGATAAGGTAAAACCAATCACTGGATTAGGCTCTCTCTGTCAGTGATGCTGTGTTTTCAGTGCACAGCGTTGCTTTGCTGGAACAGGATAAGCTGATGGAGTAACATTATGGTGCTTGAGATTTCTTTTTCAATAGGAATATGCTATTAATGGATTCTGAGGCCAGTGTATGATGCTGCTGCTGCAGCCGTGGATAATGCATTAGCTGTGAGAAGCAGTTGGTGCAGGATACCGGGAGCAGTTGTCTGTCAAAACCACAAATTTGATTGTTTTCATCATACAAATCCAGCCTACTACCCGATAAGACTGATTGAAGTCTTAAAGTAGGATTGCAGTGTTTATTCTCATAGAGCTTCTCACAAACAAACCTCAGCTTCTCGACTCACCAGCATCATTTTGCACAGCTTATGGTGAATTAATAACTCTTGAGAGTCTGCTGCTTCTTGCGGTTTGTCTGCCTTGTTCCATCTGGTTTTAGGGGAGATGTGGGAGGTTTGGGTACATGGCGAGCTTCAGTAAAAATTCATGGCAGGTACATAAATAATCACTCGACTTTATTTAAATATAGGCTACTGCTTCTGCTTCTGGCCAAAGTGTTGCAAGACCGTCTCGGATGATATTTGAGAAGAACGCTGAGCCATCCGCAAACTGCAAAGTACAAACCAGGCGTCCTCTCCCTTTCCTCTCACATGAAGCCGGGTTTCCACTTTGTCCTGCCAACAAGCGTTCCCTGGAAGCTCACAATCTGACATTTTATGCTCGGTCGAACTCACACTTCAAGCCTTGAGGCATCGTTTGTGGACAGCTGTGATCCAACTGTCATTTTTCTTTTTTTTCTGTTGGTTTTGCTTGAATGCAAAGAGATCAGTGCGATGATTGGTGATGAAAACCCTCCAAGCGCATTTGACGACTTAAGTGAGAAAACTTGGGGCCTCTTGTGTGAGTTTTCCTGGGCCTCGGTGTGCCAGATCAGAGCGGGTTGGACCACGGACTTGGATGCAATTGTCTTAAAACTTGAGCATGTGATGCACTATTATGCACTTTTCTTTTTTCCTGTCTAGAAATAGTTTGGTTTAGTTCATGTTGCACAAATGTGAAAATGTATCGCTATCTGCCAGGCATTACAAGTAATCATGCCCAATTAGTACATATACATTAGAGAGAGAGACTGTTAAAGCACTGTTTATCTAGTTGATGTTTTTCTTGTAAAACCTATTCACTTTGTCCAAGGAATGACGTTGTAAAATGTATAAAGGTGGTTAAACTGTGCAGTAAATATACCAACAGTACAATTAGTGACTAGTCAAAGCAGTCCAAGAAAAATTATGATATATTTGAATAATAATGTAATGTAATGTGATGTCATAATGAACGTTTTTGGGAGCTTGAGGATCCCAACCTGAAACATAGAAGGTCACAAGGATGCGTTTCCAAACAATTTAAAATGTACGGGTCAGCTTGTAAAACACACAAACCTTTTATATTATTTGGCCAAGCTCAATAATTCTTACAATTAAACCTACATTTTACAACTTTGGATCTAAGAATCAGGAGCAAAAAATGGTCTAAATGTTTGATAAATTGTTAAGGCTGTAGCCAACGATTATCACAGCATTAGCATTATCACAGGGACGCGTCCCAGCTGGAAGTTGCCGATCTCTTCCTCTGAAGTCTCGACAGCAGCTGGTGGTCTAAGTCCTCTCTCTGTAACCGGTCCACCCACCATGCTGCCTCAGGTTAAATGGACACAGAAGTCGAAAGAAGGGCGTCCATTCGTGGCCATTAGCTGGTTGCTATGCTAATCCAGGGATTACGTGAAAATACATTTCCTCCACTTAAGGTTTCTCAGAATTCACTGACAAACCAGTGCCCAGAGGATCTATATCCCACGTGTATCCATCAATCTTTAATGTTCCTGGAGTCACAACTGGCATGATGTCAAGTCATCACATGTGCTCTTTGTGGTATCTGGATAAAGTAAGAATGAATAGTGCTACGTTTAGTTTAGAAAAGAAGGTTCTTCATTAAAAAGCCAAAGCATTTGTTGCATGAAAAACCATCAGCAAGCACAACAAAGGGGAAATCGCCACAGTGGGATTGCTCCCGCCTAAGGCTTGTTAGCGTGTGCTTACAAAAGCAATGTTTTCAACTAGAACACAACAATGGAACAGGCCGCACTAAAGAGAGCGCCGCGCCCGGGAGCCACTCAGACACCTGGTGGTGTCCATCAAACGCTTGAGGAAGACAGGTTGATGCTAAGCCCAACAAGTGTGGCTCCAGGCTCAGGATGAGCTGCTGTCCGCAGATGACTAATGAATCACATGTCCGCTTCAGCTAAAACAAGGTGTGTGAAACACATTTACAAATTTGCCAAATCTCAAAGTTTAGATTGGGAAAGTTCTGTTGCTACAAATATTTGACAAATAATATTAATATCTCTTAATAGCTCATTATAAATTCATGTTTTTTCTTTCAAAATGTGGTGGTCATATACACACGTGGTGAGATGGTCTTATTATTGATCCAGTGTTGAGCTAATGTTGACTCAGCACTAGAGATCTATATGGACAGTGCTTCTGTCGGTGTAGCATAAAGGATGGGCAAGTGAAATCTAAACATTTGCTTTTGGGTTTCACATGCAAAGAATAACTTTTAACTGGTCAATAAGCACAATGCTTGAGGTGAACTGTATGACTAAGGCGGAGCTGGTGTTTTTACAAGCAAAATCTCCAAATAAACTCAAGGTACAAAGTCTCAGTAATATTTCTTTTTTGACCGTCAATGACATGTTGCAACGTGAAACGTAACCTGCATCGTTCTGGGCCCTCTATGGAAGCCAGCTATTAAGCTAGCAGGCAAAATAATTAGCCTGTTTCAAATTTAACATGCAAATAATAATTATGTATTTGTGTTAACACTTAATTATTCCTGTAATTAACATCTGAGATTTCTCATTTACAAATACAACCACTTGACCAATATTTGAACCAATCCATGGCCCATCAAACGGCCTCATGTGGATTCATGTTGTGAAGTGAAGCTAATGCGTAATTGTATTAGACTCAAATTCGTTATCATCAATTGCTGGTAAGACCTCATCCAACTTGTGATCCAACCAGGCTGATAATACATTCAGAAATAGAGGTGTGTTTGTCCCAGTGTTGGCTCACGTACGGGCCCAGGTGAGCCAGCTGTCAGCGTGATGAGGTCACTGCGCTCTCTTCTGATGCTGTCTTGTATTAAAGTGTCAACACGGTTCAATCTGAATAGCTGTGTGTGACTGTCACTGGCATTCTCCATGGCTAAAAGCATGCGGAGAATATATTTTTAGATGTGCGCGTCTGCGGTCGTGTGCACAAATGCGCGCAGGCACACGGCTGCCATCGATTATGCACATACATGATCCCTTGGAGGAAGACAATAATATTGGCATTGAACACCTCAAGGTTTTGCCGGTTTTTAATATATCTTAAATTATGTCATGAAAAACACTGGAACATAACATGGGAGCCACAGTCAGTGTATAATGCTATCTCATAAAGCTACAGATCTCTCTGACAACATTGACTCAGGGAGCAGGCAAACAAATGTCAGTTCCTATAACATATGAAATACTTAACGTAACCAATTTTCTGCTGTCAATCAACCGGGAAATAATGACAGTGGGCTGAGAATCAATACGCCGCAATTGAATTTCTGCACTCCCAAACATGTCCCATTCGGCATCATGAAAGACGGTCGAACGTCACGTGTTGCAGGCACAGAGGAGCGACTGTCTTCTATCAAATAATAACATTATCTTTTTTTTGTCAGTTTTGTTAATTGAAAAAAATGTTTCGTTCTGCACTCTGCGATACTTTGAAAAAGGCAAATGAGGAGTAAATTATTCTTTTACAGCACAAAACAAGTTGCTTTGTTTCTAGTATTTTTCTAGTTTTTGAATGTTCTCATGACCTCTTCCTTGAATGACACGACGAGATTTGTTTTTTTACTCTTAACCGCCACTGTAGCGGAAAATAACAGAGGGTGAAGCTACTGAGCACTGCGGTCTTT
The DNA here is from genome assembly GCF_949316345.1 of Pungitius pungitius. Lineage (NCBI taxonomy): Eukaryota > Metazoa > Chordata > Actinopteri > Perciformes > Gasterosteidae > Pungitius > Pungitius pungitius. The sequence goes on from NC_084901.1 coordinate 14,763,483, forward strand.
GTCTATCACCTCATTTACAATACGGTGCCCTCTGCCTCACATAATCAATTAAAAGACGGCGGGGCTGAAGAGGCACCCTACCAGTCACAGAAGTTTACATCAAAAGGAAGAGATGCTTTTGAAGACTTGCCTCATCCTTGAGAGTCTTGCCCGAGAATGCAAGGACAGATTTAGTCACTGATAGATGTGGTTCTGGCCTACTTCAAGGTATCGCCTAAAACGTATCAGGTTGCACGGCTGCATTGAAGTACAGTATTTCACTGCTGGGCTGTTCGTGAAGAGGAAGAGGCTGGCCCGGGAAAACCACATTTTAATTTTAATTAATTACCCTTAATTAAAAATGCATCAGAACAATACATTCTGACGAGTGTTTTGCATTTAAAATCAAACCACATTAAATCGCACTGAGTGACACGCTGTCTTCAGTGGAGGCTCATGAAAAAAACCGACTCCCACCGAGGAGGGAAATGGAAATTGTAACTCCGATTTGTAACCCTTCATCCCATTGGATTGCATGTCGGGCCTCTACCCGCACGTAGGTGAGCCAGCTAACATCTCACAACAGACCGAGGCTGTCCGACATGGAGGAAGGATCTGCTCTCAAAATACGGGCCTTTTTATGGTCCAACAGCTGTGCCGGTAGTATTGATTACTAGGCACTGGGAATGGGCCTGGACAATTTTTTTTATTAAGTGAGGAATTCTGGGTCTGTATGGCTGGCGCCAAATGGGACCGACCACAGCGCGGCCTCTGCGGCACTGCGGCTGCCGAGGAGCTTTCGACGCGTCCTGTTCACAACCATGTGCCAACAAACGCCATTATTTGATATGCACTCAGCAATAAAATAGTGCGCTCTCACTGCAACCAGATATATTGTTAATGGTCAGCGCTTTAAATGTCGTCTCCAAATGTGCTGGGAGTTGTTGAAGGAGTTTGTTAGAGCAGAGAAATTGATAACTCATAAAATATAAGTGACTGGACACATTAATGTTGTAAATCATACATCCGGGCAGCTGCAAGGATGAAAGTAAAAGATTTTGATTTATGAGTGAACACACTGCAAAAAACGTCCATATTCGCTGTACATTTAGTCTTTGTAGTGGGACCTGACGTGTATGCATTGCAGACTCTTTAAAATACCGCACCACATAACAGAGATCTCTGTTTCTTCCTGTCTGTGACAACCATGGTAATAATTGACCCAACTGCATGTATCTTTTGGGATCTCAATTCACAGAGAAGTAAAACGCATGAGCTTCGGGAATTCCTGGGAATGTCGCTGCAGAAAAAAGACACTGCAAATGGAAGGACTTTCTCCGCTATAGCTGGAGCAGCATTCAACAGCAACCATGACGGTGACATGCCACTGCATCCAAATGTTCTTTATCCTACTTGCAAAGCATCAAACATCTGTTTGCTATGTGCATTATGCAGTAGAAATATAAAGTAATGACTTCCTGAGCAGTGTTCTGTGTCGGAAGGGTTGTTTCACTGGTTGTTTCCTCGTTAACAATAATATCAAGCTATATCAGATATCTTTGCAATGAAGCAATCTCGGCCTCTGCAGTAAAGCAGTGGCGATTAGTGGAAAACCCTCGAAACTTTGGTAGCGTACTGTTTGTTCCATAAAAGAGACAAAGGTTGAACCAAAAAGTTTGTAAGCGACCCTGGATGTTAACCGTGGACACCGTGGACATTTTTCCGCCCCGTTTTCTCTTCATACCAGTTTTTGTCTCTCACCAAGTCTTGGGCTGGAAGTAGATCATTGTTATTAATGCAGATAGGAATAATGACCGTCACCATGAGAATAAGGGTCTGTTAATGTGAAACTAGATGCCCCATAAAGAGGCTTTTTGAAAGGTAATCTTTAGACCACTTGCCTCGATGGCTGACCATACAGTTGGTATTTTTTTGCAGTGCACGCAGTGGATGGTCTTGGTTCCCAGACACTCTTGTGGTCATCAGAACAGGTGGCAAGAAGTATATTTTGGCCAGAAGACAGCCAAAAATCGAGAGCTTGGGAGCACAGGTGTACGAGTAATCCAATACATTTAGGACAACAGATAATCAGCCTTTTATAGGAGCCCAGCATTAATTCAGAATGTATGAGAAACTATGTCTGAGCGATAATAAATCAACCCCATCCCTCAGTATGCGCGCGTGTGTGTGTGTGTGAGTGTGTGTGTACGCGAGTCGCTTACCAGCATCTCAGTGTGTGCGTGCACCAGTGTTGATGACACAATAGGGCGGCTGGCGTCTGGCTCAAGCTGAGTTATGCAGAAGTTGTTGGTTGTTTTGCTGATCCCTCGCTGTCAGTGTCACAAGGAGCATCATCAATCATCAGCGAGCGGGGGAACAGACGACCCTCCCTTCTCCCGGTCTCTGTGTAGCATTACTGTGAGCAGAACATATGATGTCAGTCCTAAAGAAGAAGCAAACCACAGACCGTCCACGGTGCCTCATAATAGCTCACGCTCACTTGAGGCTGTCAATACCAGACATGGAAAATACATAGTGCAAAATTAGTTATGCCTTATTTGCATGTGATAGTGACATGGACACATCTGTAATTCAAGTTTTACTAAGGTTGATCTTTTTATGTTTTCGTCTGTTTTATGTTATGTTTTCATCTTTTTTTTTTAGCTAAATACATTAAAAGAGCGCTGATTTATCACATTACTTCCAGTAATGTATGACCAGGACAAAAAAGATATCAAAAGCAACTAGGGATTAGGTGTCTTGCTCAGGGACACTTTTCATCACACTACTCCATGCACCACCATCGGCCAACGACAATCTACATCCAACTCTCAAACAACTGACACGTATGAATGTTTGTACGAAATCTCAACTATTTTCTAAATATTCTCACACAAAAAAAGACCCACAAAACCTGAAAGACATCAGACAAATCGTCCAGTAGACACTGCAAACCCTCACGCGTGCGGTTAAAGAAACGACAACTATCGACTCAACGTTGACAGTTCAATTTCAACACCAAAAATCAATAGAAATATCAGTGCTGATTTGTTTTAACCATTTTAACATCTGCCTTGTATATGTACTGTATATGAAACATCACAATACAATACGTACATATACGGACAGACTTACAAACTTTACATTTTAAATATTAAGGAAGAAACACCATTTCAACCGATTGATACTTCTGCAAAAAGCAGAATCTGAAAATAGTTGGGAAAGTCAAGCGGTTCACATGACCTGTGCCGGTTCCCCGGTCTGTACTACACCAGGTGTACTGTCAGCTATTGCGTCTGACATTTGTTATCTATTAAAAACATCTGGTTTCAGTATCCAATCTTAGAAGAGAACGAGTGCGACCAAGTGATGGTTGGGGGTAGTGAGAGGTCGAGTTTGGTCTAACCTCTAACCAACTTAGATTTTTCTTTCTTTTTTGGAAGGGCTTATGTCATTTTTTTTTGTCTCCACCACAAACTCCTGCCTCCCAATAAAGCATTTTTCATACCCCATGTTTACGGAGAAACCACACCAGTGCATTGCTGTGAAATGAGTCGTCATATCGTCCGTGCCTGACGGGGAAGCTTTGGCACACAGCTCTCTGGACTCTGCCACTGTAATGCAGGCTGTTGACAGAAGTCGAAACAGGCAAACAGATGTTCCCTCCAGAACACAGGAGGGGCGGGCCTTCTGATCGCCACCCATCGCTGTTGTTACAGGAGGGGCGGGCTCAGGTTCTCCTTCTGGTCCCAGCTGAAACTATCACAGTCAAACAATCTTGCTCTGGTATTAACACACACACTCACACACGCACACATAGTCGTCTGCAAAACCATGCACAGGACCCACTTGCATGTTACAGAAGAAGTAGTAGAGGTAAACTGCCATCACATGTGACACCGTGACGTCGCTCAGCACGCCGCTGAGCTACGTGCACTATGGCTCCACTCGGCTCTGCAGTTGACTGTGGCAGCTGCGCCCGCCTGCTTAATAAAGTCGCAGAGCTGGAGGGAAGAATATCCACAACAATACAGCCTTGCACCAGTCTGAGCTCACCAGGATTGATTTTGAAAATAATTCTTAAAAATCCAGGCCTTGACCCCAACATCCATAACAATTACAGAGCCATCTCCAACCTTCCATTTCTGTCTAATATACTGGAAAACACCATATTAAAACTCAACTGCTCAAAACCAACTCTTTGATACATTTCAATCCGGTTTCTAATCTCATCACAGCACAGAAACTTCCCTGATCGAAGTCACAAAGAACCACTCAAAATCCTGATGCTTCTTAACTTCAGTGCACCCTTCAAAACCATCAACCATTCTTTCTTCAGTCTCAAGTCTTCCCTCCACATTACCAGCACAGTCCTCTCCAAATAATACCTCTCCAAACCAAAACAATTTATTAGCATCAAGATGTTCAAGTCCAACACAACCCATGTCTCTCAAGGTGTCCCCCAAAGTTCAGGACTTGGTCCCTTCCTCTTCATCCTGGCAACATCATACGGCACAACTTCCACTTCTCCAATTCCACTGCTATGCTGACGACACCGACCTCTACATCGCCACCAAATCCATCACCTGCATCACGCCCACCATCCTCTCAACCATCTCCAACTGCCTCACAGATCTTAAAACATGGATGCAAGCCAACTTCCTCGAGCTCAACAGCGACAAATCTGAGATTCTCATCACCGGACCCAAATCCCCAAACGTGGAGGCACAGGGCCTTCTCCATCGCTGCCCCTCCCTCTCAAACTTCTTCCCCAACACCTCAGACATTCTCCGTCACTCACCACTTTCAAAAATTGCCCTAAAAACTCACTTATTTAAATCTGCTTTTAACTCAGAGTCAGTATTTTTCTCATGATATCATACATTTTGTTATTTTTGTTTTTATCATCTACAGTGTCTTTAAATGCCTTTTAAAGAGCTGTATAAATGAAATATGAATATTATAAATTGAATTACAGTTATTTATGAAAAAGTACAGTCTGCATAATGCAAAAGCTTGACTTTAAAAAAATAAAGTGATGGGTTTCCATTTACAATGGACTTGAGTTGTTACCATAGGACTATTCTCTAATAATGATTTTAGTTACTTCTATCGGGTTATTTTCTAAAATGGTATGTAATAAGTAAAAGTATTACCTCTCCTTTCAAAGCTGCTCCACACATGCACCCAGTGCTGATGTAACACACTCGCACACACAAAGAGGGTTGTTACCGCAAAATGACTGACTAAATATCTGGGGATGTGATATCATACTGGCGGGCCTCATTACCATAGTCTGAAGCACAAACGTAGTTTCAAAGACTCCAAACCCCATCTCAGTTGATCTGCCAATATGCAGAGTCTGTCCCCCAACTGCCACAGCCACGCCGAAGCAATTTGTTTCGCATATTGCTTTTGGAAGCCAATATGTTTTAATTAAGAGAATACATAAGCGAAAACAACACCATAAATAATAGTTGTCCCCACCCATGACAGAAGAATTTTGACAGATCTCTCTTTTCTCATGGCATACACACTCGATCGGCTAAAGCGTTTTGAAGCATGGTTTCTCACATCAGAGCCGTAGCTACGTGGGATTTAGTCTAAAAGACTATGTTCCATGAATTAAAATGTGTTGTTCATTATTCTGTTAATGCATATTATTTATATTAAAATTGTGTTAAATACCTGTGTGATTCGATGGAGTCCAAAGGAGTTACTATTTAAGTGAATCAGTCCTATTCTGCATTTGCAAATGTACTGTTTTAAAAGATAAAACAGACAAAATGAGCAACTTCTGTAGATTTTCCTGGTTGAATTTCCAACTGGAAGTGACCTTCAGAGCAGCAAGGTCAAGATGGCCCTGAATCACAGATACGCTTGTTGTGTGTCTGTCTATCGCTAGCCAGAGGTGGGAACAAGTCACTGTTAGGCAAGTCACAAGCAAGTCTCAAGTCATTGCCCTCGAGTCCCGAGTCAAGTCGAGTCAAAGACGAAGCAAGTCCCAAGTCGAGTCACAAGTCAAAGCCAACAAGTCTCAAGTCGAGTCACAAGTCGTACCATTTTAGTTTCGAGTCATTTCGAGTCATTTTATTATAGTGGGGACGGGGAACCCTGGGTGATGGTGCGCTGCCTCACAGACCTAGACTACGAAGGGAAGGGTAATGGTGGATCGACTGTGACTGTGTTATAGTACTGTAACGCTCACCCCAGGGCTGCAGCGTAAATAAAGAGGCGATGACTGGCTTGCAACTCCGCTGCATTTATTTATATAAAACAACTCAACTTCGGTCACTGTTGGCCGTCACCACGCCGAACGAACACTTCCGCATACACGGCCCCCCAAAACTCGGGTTGTCTCGCGTAACTACAGCTGGTAACAAAGCATAACGTGAACACATGCAACATCTGCATAACTGATTAACTAATAACTTTAACTCAGCTCATTACACTACTTTAAAACGGACGTTGACATAATGTTGGCGAGGATTTCCATCGGAGTCTGAATCCGGGTTCAAAAATCCCGATTTTTGTAACCATGAACGAGCTGTCTCGTTGATACGGTCAAATGGACTGCAGTGATTGGATGTCGTGCAGGCAGCGCGCGCTCTCTGCATACAGGTGGCGCACATTTTTTTGACAGATGCAGATAAACAGAGCGGCGCGGTGGTGTGAAAATGTTTTCCCCCAGTTTTCATGGGAAGTAGCAAGTCTTCTCGAGTCAAAAGGCTCGAGTCCAAGTCAAGTCACGAGTCATCGGTGTTCAAGTCCAAGTCGAGTTGCAAGTCTTTGTACGTTTTGTCGAGTCGAGTCTCAAGTCATCAAATTCATGACTCGGGTCTGACTCGAGTCCAAGTCAAATGACTCGAGTCCACACCTCTGTCGCTAGCTGTTTGTCTTGTACAGTGTAGTTAAAAACTCTTTTTGTGGCACAGTTGCAGAGTCATGCTTCCATTCTTTAAAACATATAATAGTTCATCTGTTGATCTTCATGTTGTCCTTTGAATTAAATCATATATTGGTTTGAAAATGTTTGAACTATAAAGCAAATACAGCTAAAGCATTGGCGATGTCTCAGATATTATTGCAGCATATTTCCATTTTCTCAGCTCACCACCAAACTGAAACAAGTGGGGAGACAGATATCCTTTCAGTTATTTCTGTATGTCTACGCCTCCACATTTCCATACATAAAGCGTCGTTTCATGGTGGATTCACTTCATCGTCAACTCATCAAAACCAAAACAAGTTTTTTTTTTTTTTTTCAGTCCATGAGTCAGCTCAGCTAAATGGATTTTCCATCTTACTCCTTATACAGAGGGAGTATCTTTCTTTCACTCCCTGTGATGTCAAAGTACAGTCAGTCTTGCAGAGTGGGGGCTCTTCTGGCACCCATCACATAGACAGTGTTGCCCAAAACCCAAAGGGATCACATGTGTGCGTCCTCTTCATCCCGAGACATCCAGCGGCGTCTGGCAACACTCTGAACCTCACGCTTCTCTACGGAGACGAGTCCGTTGTGTGATCAGGTTTCGCGAGCTTCAATTATTAAATTAAGAAATTCATGACTGTGATTTATATATATATATATATATATTTTTTTTACTCGGGGAAAAACGTGCCGCTGGGAAGAAACCAGGCCTTTCATGCTTTGAGACAGTGGAAATGGGAGGAAAAAGACGTATATGAGCAGAGAGGAGAGAATGATAGAGAGGGAGGAGAAAAAGATGGAAAGACAGGAAAAGGGAGGTGGATGGAGGCCCTCCTGCTCCTCTTCTCCTCCCTCAGTATCTCCACAGAGGGAGAATACAAACCTTCTGCCAAGTCGTTTCTCATCATTCGCTCGATTTGTGCTTTATTTTCATTAAAATAACACAAAGGAAGCGCTTGAAGTTTTTCACCACCTGCCTTCACTCCCCGATGAATTCCCATACGCAGCCACGTTAAGCCCGCTTGTAGATTGACGTTTTTCTTTCACTTTAAATTCAACTTGTTAACCAAATGTCAGACATTTTCCTCATGCACATGTTAAACGTAGAGTTACTTTACAAATTTGACAACCGGGTGGAATCCAATTTTAGAAATCTTAATGATGTTTGCAGAAACGGAAACGTAAAGCAGCTCGCTCCACGGAGCTTAAGCACCGCTGCCGATATTGATACTACATTAATCATAAGGTGTCACGGTGCCACGCGTTATCAATTCTTAACTAGATTACATGCATTTGTTTGTTTGTTGTCATATTTCATCAATCCCAACGGAGATTTATCTGATCGTTTTAACCCCCCCAGTGCAGACTGATATTTTCTGACAGGCTGCCGCTGTGCAGGCCACCGGAGCGTCATCCCATCAGTTTGACTTTATTCTTATTCCCATCAGGTCTTTTGACTGCGAATGAGTGTGAGAGGGAGGCCAAGGGGTCACTGGTGACTAATTTTCTGAGCACTCACAGATTGCGTAAGTAATGGAGCACTTATTGCATTCGCTCCCCCATCACTGCAAACAAGCCCCCCCCCAAAAAATCCATACAAATTCCCACACGCAAGACAGCGCCTGGGGAAGAGAGAAGTGGCCCATCTTTAAGACATGGCGAGCAGCGTGCAATAGGCCTAATGTGCAATTTAAAATCAATATTCTGAAAAAAAACAAAAATAAAATGCCCATCTTACCCAGGACAGCGTCATCTAAATATCAATAGGGCCTCTCGGTGCTTCAGACGGAGCCGGGTGCCATGAGACGGATCCGAGGTGCTTTGACCGAGGATTTCAGAGCGTCTATCCAGAGGAATCGGGTTCTTACCGCCACCCTTTCCATTTTAATACAGTGCTGCACTTGGCGCATGAGGTTTAATAAAGTAGCACAGTGTCTGTCAAGCCAGGTGTAGCTTCAATCCTTTCATATTCTAAGTAAATCCCAAAGAAAGGTGTTGGGGATACCAGCAGAAGAAGACAGGCAGGAAAGGAGGGGACCGCAGGGGGGGGGGGTATGTTTTTTCCATCTCATCTGCCCAGGGTACTTTATTTTTTCCGCCCTTTGCAATACTTCTGGATTTGAAAATAGTGTTATTTCGAACAATGTAGCTTCTGTGCATTTCATGCTGGAATTTATGGGATTTTCTCGGAGATGACCCGTGTCTCTGTGTCTCTTACAAACCCATGTTTCGACAAGGAAACGTAGCACATCATTACTCAACGAATCAATCGTCAATGTCTTCTTACAAAAAAAATACAAAACAAGCAAACAACGACAAAGAAGTTCATTCATGTCACCCGGACAGGTTTTACCCTTATTGCATTTAAAACCCAAACATAAAAGAGACAGAATAGCAATTAATCACACAAATCTTTTCTCCCACTTAAAACATCACAAGAAGTGAAAGGGACGTGACGGCTGGGTATTTTTTCATCTACTATTCAGATTTCTCCTTTGTAAAATCTACCATTTCAAGCAGGTATTTAATGCTCTCCTGGATTCCATGGACGGTATGCTGCTGGTAAGGCCGTCAGAAGAGGAGAGGAAGGGAGGAGCAAACCCAACCATGAGGGGAAGAAAGAGAGGAAACTGTAACTGTCTCCATTTCGTCAGACACACAAATAACTGCGTTAGTGGTATCTGGGTTAAATACATACATATTGCATTGATGGTAAAGGGGCTTCATGACTACGGCTTCCTGCTTTCCTTTGTCCCATTACACAGTAAACTGAATTCTTTTGGTTTACTGGTTTAAACTATTAATCGGACAGAAGAAGACATTAAGGAATGCCCTTAATAATCATTGTCTTTTTTTAAAAACTACTTCTTGATGTTTTACACACTTAATGATGAGTGAATTCATAAAGAAAATAATGAGCAAATGAATAAACTACAAAAAAATCCTTACTTGTTTCAAAACTATTGTGCCGTATCAGCGGGGGGGGGGGCTATCAAAAGTCAGAATAAGTCCTTGAGTTTGTCCCTACAACACTTAAATCCTGTCGTGAGGACTTGCAGGATATCTGATGAAGGGTGTGCGATATGCTGCTGTATCAAACACACAGCTCGATCAATAGCAGCCTCTTTGGCCAAGGTCAGGGCCGGCTGGGACGGTGACCCCTGCGTGACCCCGGCTGCTCTGACCTGCCACCATGCCACTGCAAAAATTGATTGGTGCTCTGGTGTGTGGGGGAGGACGGGGGGAATTAATTGTAGTATTGACACCAGATATCATGTCTGTAAAGGTATAAATCAATTTCATGTATTGGAAAATGGAATCCTGCTTCAAAGTTTTCAAATTCACGTACAAATCATCACGGGGTGTCGGAAATTTAAATCTTGACACTTGCATCTCCCGATGGATTTTGATTGTTGTCCAATAACAATTTGATTAGCTGTAATATTAAACACATTATCCCCCATTCAAATGGTGCTAAGTTGATTACATAATAAACCGTGTGCTCTGCTCCCGTTGGCGTGACAACAGTTGGCCCCTGGCCAGCAACATGTTTTATTTAATAATGTGGGAATTTTCTCCTGTTTTGCTTTCATTACAGTCTAGGAGGCTGCAGCTGAAAACAGAAACAGAGAGCCGGTCGCTTTAAAGCTCAAACTTTAGGGCCCAACAACTGTCAGATTCAATAAGAGCATCTGGATTCAAAAAGAGAGGGTTTTTTTTTTAACAGGATGTCTGCTTAATGCGGCGGTATTCTTTTTTTAATGTTATTTTCCCTCTCTCAAAATGCGTGCTCTCCTTCTTGTGTCGTTCTGTGCTGGAAGTCTACAAGTTCACCAGTGACCACCCATCGCATCGGGGGGTCCGGAGGGTTCAGGCTGCACAGGAACCAAAGCCAGAAGCCGCAGGGGAGCATTTCCGCGCCCGGGATGAAACGTACGGCTCGAGGAGTCACGGGGACACGGAGGGGAGGGAGAGGGAGGGATGGGTGAGGAGGGGGGGATTTATTCCTGCTCTCCCGCTGGGGCCAGTCCCCAGACCCATGCATCAAAAAGACCACGAAGCATGACAGAGCGCCCGAAGCAGGAGAGCCGAGTCATCTTTGGCACGGCTCTGAAATGGCAAATGGCAGGATGGCGGCCTTATTGTTTAGTGCTCTAATATACCATTTTTAATAATCCATCCCATGAGGAATGGAGATTAAAATACGGGTGTGGTGTCATAATTTAATTTGATGTGGGATACTGAGTTTTAATTCAAAGCCACACTGAAGATTGTGCAACCTTTTACCCCAAAATCCACCATAAGTGGTATCTTTTGTACTTAATTAATTACAGAAATCTGCAACGAAGAGTGACTGCATGACTTATAAAATGTACTTGTCGCAGGACATCCAACTTTTATTCAAATAAAGACCAGGTGACGTTGACAGTGCGTCTCGCGTGACACCTTTTCCATGAAGGCATGAACCGGGCGAAGCGATGCGCCACAGTGGCAGGATGCGTTGTGGGAGGGGCTTAGAGCCAGAGGCGCTATGCTCCAATGACTCCACATTTGTTTCACGGTAGCGGATCACTGAGAACCTGAGTGGATTTCATCTGGGAGTCGGATTTCGTCGTCTTTCTTCTCCTCGCCCAGAAGGCATGCGTCCTGAAGCAGATGTGCCTCCGAGGCACGGGCCCGTCAGGTGGAAGGGTGCACGGTTGGTGTTAGGGTTAAATTTAGGGGTTGGAGGTCACATGAGGGTCAGGGTTACGGTCGGGTTGGGGTCGCGGTGAGGTCAAAGCATCCAACCCCCTCAGGGTAGCATTTAAGTGGCCACTGTTTACCTCTGTGTCCAGTTCGAGAGACGTCCTCTGGAATACAGCAGATATGAGGAATGCGTTGCACCCAACATGCAGAATACGCATCAGTAGATTTAAAGCTGAGACTGATTTTATCAGCACAAAAAAAAATTCTGATTATGAATGAACCTTTCCAGGAAAAAGATGCAAAACAACGGATGGTCTCAACTTCTCAAATATCTCTCTCCTATGAAACAAGCATTATCTAATGTAGATGCTAAAGAATCAATTATTCATTAAGTAATTGCGGCATTATCTACAATATGTTAATATGTATTTTTAAGTGCTATTATTACGATATTTACAATTATTACTATCATCATATCAATTGCGGTTTTTGTCAGAAGAATAATAAATAAATATTTCCAGTTTATGGCATGATAAGATTCACTTGAAATGCCAAGATGAATATTACTGATGTCTCTGTGGTATCTTGCTCCGGTTGTAGTTGATGATGTCGCCCACGTCTGGTCTCGCCCAACGTGTGACGAGTCTGTGGCACACGTCACAACGCTTCCCATCCCATCCAACCCAAACCAAAACGCCACTTGGCGGCGAGGAGGCAGAGAAAACGCCTGTACGTGAGAACGGCTCAGCGCTGCGACAGCGTGTCCACAGCGGCCCACATGCGCCTGTGCCAGACCAATCCACTTAAGTGTTTCCCCAAGTGAAGGGAGCCACCACATTAAGGGACAGAAGACAGCCGGATTGACTGCGTCTTTGAGTTGTGACTGGTGTGATGCGAGTAACAACGGAAATGTAGAAACTTGTTAAAGGTCGAAGAACAGCGTCGGGCGGAAGCTTTCAAGGTTGCAAAGACTGGGATGGAAATATTCATTATCTCCTTTTCATGCCGTCTCTCTATTGTATTAGGAAATCCAACCGCGGGCGTTCTCAGGCTTTGGGAGGCTTAACATCTCATAAAATCAACTGTCACCTGCTTAGTTATTGGGTGCTTACAAATAACCAAGATGCATAACTCGAGGAAAGTACCAGTCCCCTAAAACCCTTTCCAGCAGAAAGAAAATAAGGTTCTTTCGATGCATTATTAATATTCAGCCTAAACTCAGTCTGGACCGAACAGCGAACCGGATTAGTCAAAGGAATTTAATATAAAATTCGAGCCTTGTCTCTTATTCTCTCTCGCAGATATGTCGGGTCTGTTGTCAGTTAGAGCGCCTCGGCATTCCTCAGCGTACTGACAGCGAGGGGGTGTGTGGCCCCGCAGTCCGCCATGTGTTGTCATTTAAAATGATATTTGTTAAGGTTAATGACTTACGCAGGCTTATAGGTATAAATGGACAGTCTTTGGTGTTAATTTCATTGGCTGAGTGGGCCCCATAAAAAGGTCATTATGCCTGGTTTGCGTTTAAGTCGAGTTTAATTCCGGGACATCCCGGAGAGAAGCTGTATTGATTAAACGACAGCTCAAGAAGTAGTTGTTTAATAAATCGGCCCTGCGTACCCGACCACAGAAGAACACGGCGCTTAAACAAAAAGGACGGCTTTGAATAAGTGTCCGAGCAGTGAATGAAGTGGACGGCGACAAAATGGAGGACACTGATGTTAACAAGTAAATTAGCCACAGCAGGGCGGCCCGGGGGCCGATCAATAGCCACAGTAAAAAAAAAAAAAAGAAAGTTGGTGCTGACCACGTAGCGTGTCCAATGTAAACGGCCCGGGCCCCACGTCCCCAGGTCCCCAAGGCCGGGCCAACAATAACCTACAACTGAGCGAGACACAAAAGGTATCGACGCGCACAGCGCTTGGATTTCCCCAGACGGCGGGGCCCTGTCACATCAAACTGGCTATTAGTCACAAATTCTGCCTGCCACCGATCCGTCCCCCATCCTCCGGGGGGACCTTGTCAACTTGAAAGTTGTGCCGCTGGCAAAAGGACATCTGGTTCCACTGTAGTGTGTGTGTGTGTGTGTGTGTTGAATACAAGAGGCCGGGAGCCGGCGGCCTGATAAAGGAGAACAAACAGGGCCACTTTAGACTTGTCAAGCCTCGTTAGAGGGAGCAAGTGACAAAAGAAGGGAAGACATTGAGGGCGAGGGGCTGTTTTTATGGCAGCGTAGTGAAACCCAGTGTAGTCATGATGACCCTGAGCCATGAAATATGTTCTCTGGATGACCTTTATCTCATAGAAATGCTGATTATTTAGTGAGTATTTTAAGTCCTCCCATTTTCACGCATTTCTCCTAAATACCCCATTTAATCAAATACTGTGACCAACCGCTGCCATTGAGTCGTTTCCGCCCGTCTCTGATGTGTGGCACGCCGTCCCGTGCCTTCATGCGCCTGGCCCTCCTCAGAGGGGCCGATCCGACACGGCTGTCAGTGGCGTGCGTTTCAATCAGCGTCTCGCAGCGGGGTGCCGAGGCTAGACTCCGTTTCCCCTCCGCCGCCGAACAGGTGGCGGCAGGCCGGCCGTCACTCGGCGCTGTCGCCCCGGCCATCGCCGCGCTCCGTTAATTGCCCCCCACTCCTGGCGTGTTCATGGAGAGATGCCGAAGGCGGCCCTTGGTTAAGGTTTAATGTGGCGACGCCTTTAATCAATGCGATGTGTTCAGGACCGCTGCGTTTGTGCCGGTGGACAGTCGGCAGAGGGAAGCGCCACGTGTCCGCGGCGGTGGCGTGGCAGTCGGAGAAGGCGGGAGATGCTGTGGGGTTAATTGAGTCGGACAGGGGAGTACATTTGAGTCCTTTCAGCTGAGCTGCTTAAACTACCATTAATGTTAATTGTAGGAAGTAGGAGGGCAGATGGTTTTCGTCTCTGCTTGACCCTAGAAATCCCTTGAAGACTGTAAAGAGACAAGAAAAAAACAAAAGCTGTTTACTTTAGCACGCCGTATCTTAGCATTTTCCCCTGAAAGCAACTATTTTTGGACATTGCAGGACAAAAGAACAAGGCTTTACACAAACTGTACGCAAATGCTTATTTAATTAGTTGCAGAACATGCATATGTTCAAAAGTGGGATATTTTAAAGGAGATTTATGATTCTGTTGCATTTGCCTCTCGATCGAGGAGGCATCATCTGGGAAGGGATCTGGAATACAGATGAGATCGGGCGATGGCTCGGGAAAAAGAAAAAGAAGGAGGAGGGGGGGGGGGGGAGAGAGAGAGAGAGAGAGATCAATTTTAGAGCCAAGGGTTTGGCACATTTAATGAATTCATGCTCCGTCTCCCTCTCTTTCTCTCTTACTTTCCCTCACCCCTTTCTCTGTAAGGATGAAAAAGATGAAAAGAAACCCCTCACACGGTGACCGTTGGGGAGGCTCTCTGCTGGCAATCAATCACCAATCAGTCATTCAAAGCGCTTGTCCTGCCGTTAGAGAATGTTCTTCATTGCTTACCGACTTTCAATGTGGGAACGGCCGTGCGGGCGAAGGTGTGTGCGTGTGTGTGCGTGTGTGTGTGTGAGTGTGTGTCTGAGGGGTAATTATTCATGGCCTTTTACTTTAACCGCTCCTGAAGGAACAAGTTTAAACCTGCCACATGGTTGTGGGCAATCACAGGTAAACACAATATCATCAGACCTGTATCCGGGCCCCTTGCATGCACATGCACACGCACTCCGTGCTCATGAGTCGGGGGTCCTCTTCGGGCCCAGTGGGCTTTGGGTGATCCCCAGGGTTGATATTAGCTCCCATGATAGGCATCAGAGAATAACCCAGCTTAGAACGTGGTTAGATTCTCCAACCTTAACTTCTTTAAAAGCCACAATAAGCACACTGGACCTGGAGTTTATTTTTTTAAGATTGAAGATGAAATGTGTTTGCGATGTGATATTGCTTCAGAAAATGATTAAAACCCCCCAAAAATGATCATTTTAGGGGAGTACACAAATTAAAGTGGGTCAATTTTAAAAGTGAACCTAGTTATTGACAAAGGTAAAAAAAAGATTTATCCAGTTGAGCAGTTGAGAATGATTTAATTAAAAAAACTAAAAAAAACAGTAAAGTGGTTTATACAGTAAAAACCATCAAATGACAAATTCCCACTGCAGCAACACACAATAGAGGAGAGAAAAATTCCGCCCTATCCCACCGCAGATATCCCACAACTTATTAGATGCGTTGCTGGAATACCCTATTAGGAATGAAGAAGGGAGGTGGAAGGGAAAGGGGATTTACTTTAAATTGAGGAAGTGCCAACGCACATTTATTGGCTCTAATGTGGTGCAGGCGAACGCCGTCCCAATGTCGGCTCTCCGTGGGCCCGGCGCTGCCACGGTGAGGGAACATAATAACCTGTTTAAGGGTGCGGCGTGCTGCCGACTCGCACAATGAAGACTTCACGGCGAGAAAACGGAGGGCCTCGCCCCAGATGAACATAATCTTTTGTTATTATGCTGTTAATACCTTTTCTTTCCACGCGCCGATCTCAAACAATCCCCTTCCCTTCCCCTCCCCCCAAGCCTGAAAAAATAGGGATTTGTTTCTATGTTCATCTATCCTTGTGAACAGAGACACAACGTCCCTGTATATCAGGGGTGGGGGGGGCAATGTTATTTATTTTTGATAGACCATTTAGAAATACTCGGATATAATAAAGGCACAAAACATTATTAATTTTGTGTCATTCTGGGAAAAAAAAGAGAAAGTCAGACACACCTTTGAATCCACTAGATCAGCCAGAACCTCGACTGTCATCTCCCACAATCCCTTTCACCCGGCCTGCTGACACCAAGTGGTTTTGTGATTTTGCGTGGCAGCCGATCGACCAGGCCATTGATTAACAGATTGGAATTATTAACTGGGGGATCATCCATCCCACATCGGCCGTGTCATTTCCATCACGCCTCATTTCAGAGACGAGGCACGGAAAAACCTCCTCCCCATTAGCATTCTAATTAAGAGGCCATCAGATAATGATCAATCAGAGCGACCGGCAGGCAGACAAGCCGCCGCATGCAGATGGAGAAGAGGTGCATCCCGACGTGCACGCACAAAACACACGAAGAACACACATCATTACGGTTCTTTTTCTAGTGATTTGGGGGGAATGGGGCACAATTAGCTTGAGTGTGATGCCCTAAGAGTGACGTCATCATCTGAAACACATGCAGTAAGTACAAAGAGAATTATTATTATTCTGGATTAAGTTCAATAGCTTGGTTCGACATCTGTTTTTTTATTTGTCGAACAGTGTCAAATGGGAGTTCTAAGTCCAGGTGGATCATAAGAAACCATCTTGACGATTCAGCTGTGGAACAAATGAAAATGTGGACGCTTTATTATAAAAAAACGTTAGTTTAAATAGTTGGCTGATGGTACAACGTGAAAAGGAGGGTGAACACTGATCCGCAGCACCTTGTGAATAACAAACACACGTAGATGAATATTACAAACGTGTTTTACATTTATAGTAAAAACGTTTTCAAAGCTTTTGAGGCTTGAAATTCCTTTTCAGAGTGTCCTCCAGCCGCCTGGTGATCGACCAGCACTTCCACGCAGGCATTATAAATAAACATGGGCCCTGTTTGCCGATATGTCCGCGCTGCAGTGTTTTATGGAGCCCTGTTTCATTCGCCGTTCACATTAACTCCACAAAGCCGCTCGGCCACCGCCGGCGACCCGACGCCGGGGCTGCTGCTGCTGCTGCACAATTATGCAGAATCCCATCGGCTCTGATTTAGGGACCATCAGCGGAAGGGGGGGGGGTGGGGGCGTCAGGGATGAGTGCGGAGCTGCGGCGGGGGGCGTCATTGATTGAATTTCATGTCGTTGTTGGTGGAGATCTTAACATGCCAGAATTTATAACCCGGAGAATAATAATGTCATATAAAAACTGACAGAGCCAAATAGGGGCCCAGCGGCAGCAGCGCGGCCCCCGTCACCGACATCCTCCATTTGAAATGTATCCCCTCGTCCTCGCTTTTATTTTCTTGACATGAAAAATTTGTGTTTGACGTTGGAGAACTAAAATCAATATGAATTTAGAAAGCATACATGGTGTGTACATCATTATTTCTTTTGACAAATGTATATGTATGCTGTCTTGCTATAAAAAAGCAGAATAACGGATGTTATATACATTATTAGAGTCACCATATATCATATTAAACTGGATGCTAATTACGTAGATTTTTTTATTTAGCATTTAATTGAATGCATTTAAACCATAATGACCACACGAAAGAATGATTCTGGAGAATGGTCAGTTACTATATATATTATATTATTAAATTATACATATACAAACAGCTGCTTACAGCGAGCAGATGTTTGTTCTGTATGAATCAGTATTTGTTCTATTCTCACGTTGTTCACGTGTCCCAGCTGACAGGAAGTAAAACATGAACCCAAGTTGTTGCTTAGCAATCAAAATTCCATCGAAAAGGTCTATTTGGAGATGCGTGGCCGTTCTTGTAAAATATTCCACAGGAAAGAGTGTTTTTGCTGAGTCTTCATCACTTGTCTCTTCCTCCTGTAACCTGCTGTGACCCACGTGGTTGAACGGGGCCTCGGCATCAGACGGACGTGAGCACCTGGCATGTCCCGGCCCAACAGGTGCTGCAGGTATCGCTCGCAAACACAACACCCCCCACACCCGCGACCAGACGTCATGTGACCGCGGCGTAATTACACAACCCGCCGCCTCAAAAAAAAAATGCAGACTGAGCCGAATTATTGAATTTTCCATCGGCCGCCTCGGGCCACGTCGGGACGGTTCCATTTTAGCCCGAGGAGGACACACCATTAAAGGAGATGAGTCCAGAAAGTGTTTTTCTCCTGATTGCCCCGAGAAGCCATTACTGCGCCGCTACCGGCTGGACCCTGAGTTCCATCCGCGCGCTCACCGGCACGCAGGCGCACGCGCACGCACACGCGCGCGTCGCCCGAAAAAAATCCACACATCCCCGCGCTCTCTCGCCCCTCTCTGCCCCTCTGCAGAAAGCAGATGCAATTTACATGAGTTGAAGGGAGGTGACAGGTAGCAATCAGCCCGGGGGAATAGGGTTAGAGGCCGACGCCTGGTTGCGTATTACCGCCTGCCACCCAAAGCCTTCAGATTGCTTCTACCAGGCCACGACCTCCGACCCAGCCTCATATCAACCAATTGCCCTTTAGTATAATTATGTGGAATAATCTTTTAGTTTGATTCCCGGGGAGATAGGCAGGGGGGGGGGGGGGGGGGCTGGCTACTTCGTAATTTATTTTTTTAAGAGATGGCTTGTTAATAAACACTTTTTTTCCCTTTGCACAGGGCCCGTCTGGACGCTGTAAGTGAAATACCCTCAGTACTAGAGGTCAGATTTATCTATTTGCGCGTGTATCTGTCAGTCGGTCCAGGCAGACGTTCACGACGTCCGTGGGGAATGTCATCATCCTGTGATGATGTTTTAATGATAGCATCATGGCAAGTGGCCCTCTTGCATCTGTCAGAATACCAATTATATTGTTTAGATTTCATTAAAGTTTAATGAAGTGCAGCCTGATGTTGCCACCAGCCAGGAGATTACATTTTTTCATCCTTTTAAACGTTTTATGCTGCTGTCACAGCGTCAGGAACGTGCTTCAGGTCTGCAGGAGAAGCGCTTGGTCCGTTGGTCATTCAGTCGATCTAAAGAAGCCAGTGAAGCAAAAATGCCAAACACTCCAGGTATGAGTGCACTGCTCTTCTCTGGTTTTCACGAATAACTTTTTGGGAAAACGAGCGCATGAACGCTGAAAATCACATTATACCAAAGGAGTCCAGTAACAGCTTTAACGTGTTAAATTTGGGACACCCTCTGTCATTAATTCCCAAAGAGGTGAAATTGTGTTTCCAGGTTGGAAAGACATTAAAATGAATAATGAAAATAGCGGAGAATGTGAATGTGAGGACGACGTCGAGACTTTTCCAAACACTTCATCAATAATAATAATGGAGAGATTGAATTGAAATGAAAATAGTCAACTGTTTGTTTTTGAATAAAATATGCGGGGTCGTCATGAAATACGTGTGACTGCCAAATCGACTTGTTGCTAATCTTTGTATAATCCAATAAACAGTTGTGAGCTTCTTACATGTTTCTATGAAATGTCCAGTGTGCTTAAACTAAAGCACAGTGTTCGATGCCCTTAAAGAATAGCATCCCTTCAACTTGATCATCCTTCACAAACAGCTCAGCTCTGACAATTACACTTGTGTGTTATCTTTATTTTGGGGGGAGAACTTAACCCTGAGGAGTTGTGTATCCATCCCCGACGCCGCACACAGCCGCATTAGTAGCGGGGCTGTGACCTTAATCATACAGTCCCATCAGAAACCCGCTGACCTTCACCTCCCAGGAGAACTCTCCTCATTCACACACTCGCCGGGACCTCCGGCTGCCCATTTAGCGCTTTAATGGCGGGAGGCCCCCCGCTCAGCCACCCATTTCATTGTGTGTCCCCCCCCTCACACCCCCTCCCCCATGCACACACACACACGGGATACACTGCAGCCTTCTCTCCACAGGGGGTTAACATCAGCACGTGTCCCCGTCACACACATAAAGGTGAAGGTTGTCGCTCGTGGGGCCACACGTGAGGCAGTAAGAAAGCAAATGGGGGGCTGTTTTTTGCCTTTAGTTTGCAGTTGCTAACTTTTTATTTTTTATTTTTTAAAGCAGCCCTCTTCACAGACGGCGCTGCCTGTGACGCGGCGCCCAATCCGCTCTGCAGCTTGAGCATTCTGCAAAGGGCCCAAAAAAAAAAAAAAAGAGAAAAGAAATCAATTCCACCTGGACAAATGTAAATAAGGTCTTATCGCATCGACAGCATCAAGAGAGCAAATGTTCCACTCGCTTGGCTGTCATTTAAACCACATCACCGGACCGCTCCTCCTCATTCTGCCCCGAGGACAACTCTCCATCACGCGTGTGTACGTTTGAGCTCGGGCTGTTTGGGTATGTGTCATACACAGAGGTGTGTGTGTGTGTGTGTGTGTGTGTGTGTGTGTGTGTGGCTCACAGCATCACTCTACATTTATTGAAATGAGCATGCGCTCCCCGAGGTGGAGCTGAGGCCTGCGGCAGCTATCGACTCCCCCGGATTAGCGGCCCCTCCCCCGTGGCCCCGGCGAGGTGACCCGCGCGGAGGCAGAGTTCAGCAGGGGCGTGGGGGGGGGGGACAGGGTGAACTCTCCCGGGCACAGATTAGGGGGCGTCTCTCTCGCTCCCTTCCCAGCGGAGACATGAAGGTGTGAAGCGGCACCAAAACTCCAATTAGGAGAACGTGTCACATGTGACAGGTAGGCGCATTTCTCAGCTTGATGTCGGACGCGTGAGTTGTACAAGATGAAAGGAAACAGTGGTTCTGATTCTATATTTTTATTGGAGACATTTGTGAGGCTGCTTGCGTTTGCTTCAGTTTTTAAAAAAAGATTTCCATTCAGTTTGTGGCCAAACCACATGAACTGTTCGTTATTCAAGAGTCACGAAGACAAGTCACAAATTTAATGTCAGATTTGGTCTGAAGCCAACAATTGACATTTTATTTTATTTCCCTCATGGAACATGTTATCTGGAGAAAAACGATGGTTTTCTTGCACTAAATTCTGCTGGCGTTTGTTTTTGTGGAACAGATGCCCCTCTCTAGCTACATACCTCCCATTGATTTCATCTGTTTGATCAGTAGAAAATGTCTTCTTTCCGGATAGAAATAAAAAAAGATATTTTAGTTTGAAAATAAAAATGAAACCAATATTTAAAAAGTGGGACATTTATCTCCAGCTACACGATATTAAAGTAAGTTCTTTCAGGGTAACATCAACGGATGCAGAAATGCAAAAGTCATGAGTTACACCGAGGCCGGCAGGGATGTTAAAGAAGTAATTAAGGTAACAAGGATTCTAATTGCTTCTTTGGTTTCAAAGAAGCAAAGTTGCCTTTGATGCTACTATGAGCATTAGTTTCATCCAGATGATTTCCCACCAGAAACAGACGATTCACACTGAAACACGCACTTTTTCCAGGAGCAGTAACAATCCCATTTGTACTTAGCCGAATGAAATATCACAGATTCTGGTAAAAGGCATGAGGTTACATACAGGAATTGGCTAATCCGGGCGGGGAAGGGGGGGGCGAGGCACAAAGAATGAACTCCTTAAGTCATGAAGTGGCTATCTTGCCTCTGAGTGGTATCATCATCATCTTCATCATCACAACACAAACCCCTCTCTTCTTTGGGAGTGAAGAGGCAAAATAATTGGATTCTTTCCCACAAATAACACCTTCACCCCTGAGCTTAATTAACTAGACAGACTGCAGGGCCGGGGTCCATTCTCCTCCCCTCTCGCCGGGCTCTTGGTGAGAAAGAGGAAAACCCAGCTGTTATTGCCCACTGGCCTTTATTACCATGGCGGAACAGTAATATAGGTTATTAGGCCAAGTTGTTGAAAGGAATGGCCTTTTTTTTCACTAGCCCCTGGTAAATCGATGTGCAATACTTTAACCGGCCTCTTGAAATAAATATTGACAGAAAACATGGACATGATGAGCTCTCCAGAAGCTAATTTGGAAATTATGTTTGTGTGTTTTTTAATCACTCCACACATCTCATTTTGTACCAATGGACCTGCTACCACATCATCTAACCATAAATGGTGTCACCTCTGTCCATACTGTTTTGTATTTATACATCTTCATCCATCCATCTATAAAACAATACAATAATGACCTGAATGAAAGATGTACATATCTCCATCCAAGCCTCCGAGGTGTCTTTTGTCCTGGGGTGGACGTGAAGGGCAGTAGTCAATATACTAACAAACACAGGCTTTGACAAGTACTACAACAAACAGGCGTAGACGCAACAGTCCCTCATGGTGCGACACCATTGGTCAATGCATTAACAGTTAAAAAAACAGCAACTTAAGGGGATCGCGTGGTGTGTTCTGTGGATTTAAAGGTTTTGCTTTATTACCGCGGGTGTTGCTTTATGGCAGAGTGCAAACTGTGTGCAGTACACCCACCAGGCCCTCCAGGATGCCATCGCTCATATTATAACTCTTCCTCGGGTCCTTAGGGCCACTTTGTATGGAGGGGTTGCCATTTTGCTGTCACCGGTCACCCCCCCCCCCCGCCCACACTTCCCTTGGACTCCAAAGCTCCATGTTTGTTGTTCCATTCTCCTCTATATCTCCCAGAGGAGCTCCCTCATTTTAATATAAATAGAATGCTTCATCATGCAGTGGCACAAACGTCCCCGCGTTGCATCGCTCCGGTGGCATTAGCAGCGGCATGTCGAGGTGGGGGGGGGGGGGGGGGGTGACACGGCAGCGCGCCGGCAAAAGGCAAACATGTTTCGTCGCGGTTTCAAGCGTCCGAGGCTGGTTCGTCTCGTCCGAGAGCCGAGGACGCGGAAGCGCGGCCACCGAGAAACAGGACGCAGAATCGCCACAAGAGGAAGCTGTAGTTTGCAGGGCAAAGACGTTTTTTGTTTGTTTTGTTTCCCCATATACAGCACAACTCGGGCTTCTCTTAAAACAAAAGATCTGTTCACGCTTGTCAGCGGGCCGGTGTGCTCGCGCAGACACCAGGGGTTTAATGGCTCACTCGTAGGCAAACTAAAACTCCCGTTGAGATTTCTTTTTTTTATGTGTCAGATGTGAAAGCCACTGAGATCTAAGAGAAACCACATCTTAGCCCAACTGGACCATGCCCGCCTCGCTCTAATCAGATGTGCACAGCTGTATCCCAAATGCCAAAGGGATCATTTGACGAGATGCATTTGCAGCCGCGCTCGGCTCTGGATTTCCGCGGCTCCCCTCTGTAGTGGTAAAGAGGCCCCCCCCCCCCCAAAAAAAGGCCAGCGGGGCCAGGACAGAGCCCGGGGCGCTAACCGCCGATAGCTTCGCCCCTGAGAAGCGCCGAGTCGTGCCTTTGTGATGGGTGGACACCTAAAGCCGCCACCATTGACTAATTGTGCTTCATCTCTGGGCGCGGGATCCGTCCTGGCTAACAAGAAAGCACTAGAGGTCTTCATTTAGCTATCAGGCCTGCCCTCCCCAGGGAAGGTTTTTCCCAAAGTGCAGCTGCTGTCCTCGCTCGTCTCCCAATCAACACATCAAACGCCCGGGCCCGATTCATTTTCCCCCCCCCCTCTCCATCTCGCTGCGAGAGAGGCAGAAAGGAGGAAAGTTCCGGGATGGTGGAAGCAAAGAGAGACACAGCGGTGAATACTGAGCGGCAGCTTTAGCCCCGGCCCTGCGAGCACTCTGGATTTAGCAGGATATTTATTCTTTTATATCCAGACAAAAGAGATTGCACATGCCCTCCATTGCTCACCGGAGTCACTGCGGTGAATCGGGGAGAAGTAGCCCCGATGTAATCAGGCGCCATTATGAAGATTCTCACAAAAGCTCGCCCGATAATCTCGCACAAACAACGTGGCAAATGCAGGCCTAACCTTTTGCACGCCGCGAGCGCCCGACTGAGAGCCGTGATGTTTATTTGTTCACTTATGCCTCCGTAACTCGACGAATCGGCTCTTTTAAAAAAAAAAAAAATGCTTCGGATTGTCGCTGTGTAACCGAAGGTCCATCAGCACACACAAGGTTTAAACAATTCCCTCCACGCGGTAGATGCCCGTCATGTTTCCTCTTCATCCTGCTTCTTCATCTTCTTTCCCTTTTTTATTGTCACATGGAGAAATCTAATAAGTCACGCGTGACCTAACGGCTCGCTTTTCTCTGTCAGCAGCAGCTTGTGTGTTTATTAAAAGCTGGGTTTAGCATGTGCCTTGATTAGATTCTTAATTACAGAAAATTACCATGGTGCCACAAAAGGTATATTTATGTCCTCCAGGAAATAAGATATGGAGGGACTTGATCCATCTATTATGATCACTTTGGAGAGGCAGCTCACAGCCGTTGTGTACATTCTCATCGCTATAAGGTACGTATTCTGTGGCTGTAATCCACTTTATTATAGACTTCGTATGCTGCCTTAAACAAAGCAGAGGTCACCAGCCGACAGGTCACAGCGAACAGATGAGCGCACGTTAAGATCAGTGAAAAGCTTGTTAACTTGGTGTTTATCATGCTTTGGGTTTTTTGTGTTCTCCAATTTCCTTTAAAACGGAGAATAATTTTATCCTTGAATTTTAGAGGCAAATTATCTGATAGTTACGCACTAATATTGTTCATATCTCAAATGAAATATTTTTAGAATTTCTTCACATGATTGTTGATTTCTTACCACTTATATTTAAAATCTTCAAAAATAATAGTAGTTTAATTTAATAATTTATAAAATTCTATTTGTCCAATATATATATAAAACTTAAGTTCACACGATAGAGCTCATAAATGAAAGGGAAGTCAAGCTAAATTCAAGAAGGAAACAGAGATGATATTCATAGTGACTTGATAGCACAACGGCTGCTTATGTGCTAAATTAAAGGTTGACCATATAATGAGATGCCAACTTATAAAATAGAATATAAATTGGATGATTAAAGCACAAGTGTAAGCTTGTTTAACTTTGATCTGGATGTCATCCGCTGCTGATGGATCTGTCACATTCCAATTGCTAATAATCAATGCCCATTAACTATGAGTCCAGTTTGGAGACAACCAAACAAACACAAGTGATTTCACCGAGTCACGAGTAGTAAAACAAGATGGCATTTCCACCGTCACGCTGTTAGCGGCAAATTGAGATAATGAAGCTCTTTTAGGCAACTGGGTGTCTAGTTATGTCTGCACCAATCAATAGGCTGGGAAAAAAATAAGTCAATAAACATATGCGTGAATTGATTCCATCAGCTTATTATCATATAAAACAGCCTGGTAAATATGCAACTAATTACTGGTGACGCTCCGATATCCGATAACATGCAGAAAGTGATGCTAAGGACCACGTTCGATATGTTATTACTTTGTATCAATAAAAGACACTAATTCATTTCAGTTTACAAAAGGACATTTGTGTTTTTTAAATACCTTTTAGGGTTCTTCTTAAATATTCTTTGAATAAAAGGTAAGGCAGGGACCATATAAATTAGGGATCTGTTTTTTTTTTACAAATTCAAACTCTGTTGAATAAAATCGTGATCCCCTTCATAATGAATCACGTGCCTCTACACATTTACTGCCGCTACATTCACATTCATGCCTTCTTTGGAATGTGCATCAACAGGCGTCTCGCCGGCCGCACCACACGCCGCCATCTTTAACCAATCCCAATTCCCCGAGCCATGCAGAGCCAGCCTCATCGCCCCCCCCCCTACCCCCCTCCTTTTTTTTTTGCCCCCGACGGGTTTCCCGCTGGAGTTTGGAGGGACGGGTGGCTTCCCGTTCCGTCCGACGGCTCCCGCCTCCCTTCCGCCAACACGATGATCTGCCTTCCAGTGAGGGGGCGTCTGACGCCACTCCGACATGCCACGGTAAAATCAACCCCCCCCCCCCTCCCTCCCTAAACCGAGTCTGCACTCGATGGGGAAGCGCAGACGTGGAACGGTATTGAAATGTCTCTCCTCTGCCCCCCCCCCCCCCCTTCATCTCGCTCTCTAGCCGCCGTCGTCCATGAGAGCTCGCCGCCGCGCCGCTAAGCAGCTTTTAAGACGGGTCCCGGTCGAGCCGCCTCTCGCCCGACCAGGAGGCAGAGCCCTGGATCCGGACCTTTTTAAGTGATCATCCGTGTATCATAACAGATTAAGGGCTGCTGCTGCTCCGGATTAGGCCTAATCTAACCTTTATCCGCTCCCATTTTTACCTGAAACTTACAGCGACCAGGAAGTCAATCGCCAAAGGCCCCAGTGATGTACAGTGACACTGATCTTCCATTTTCGCGCTCTAATTATCGGGATTAAGAAAAACACTTTTGAGTAATTATTTTCACATCGGATAAACATTGGGCTTGCGCGGATTTAGCTGAGCTTTCGCCCAACAAGAAGCGGAGATCTGAGCCGGCTTACGAGCTCCAGACGGGCAGATGGAGATTCTTCCTAATCAGGAATAACCAACAAACAGACAAAGGAAAAAGAGGCGAAGGACAAAGAAATGAATGTCCTTTCTTTTTTTTTTCTTCGTATAAACGTTTGGGGATTTTCACAGTTGTGAACACACTGTACACATAACGCCTCGTCATGAGCGTATTTACCTTTCAGATGAGGAAGATGTTGTATCTTTCTCTCCGGCAGGAGGTTTCCTCCCTTTTTGCATGGCTCACTGTCGTTATGTTGCCTTTTTCACAGCGCTGTTTGCTAATGGATTTTCCCGACAAGTCGCACGTTTGAAAAAGGTGGAGGAGAAGAACCGTGGAACCATGGGAACAAAAAATGACCTTCAGGGCTTGTTTGATATCATATATTATTTCAATCATAGACAATTACAAACTGAAATCACATCACTGCACCTAACTGGGGCCAAGATAACCTTTTAAAAGGCACAATTCCCTCAGAGGGGCGACCCCTGACCCCTAGGCCTGCCAGCAATCTTCCCGCAGGATGACTCGGCTGTGGCCGCACAGACACACACTCCGTCTCCCTGCAACCCTTCTCTGACTCTTTCCATCCTTCACGTGTGTCTTGATTTAATTTGATCTAACAATGAAATCTAGACTTTGTACCTATAAGGCTGAGAAAAGCGACATTAAGTATTTGCACAGCTATTTCAGCACATGATACCTGAAAGGAAACAGTGACTGTGTGGTTGGGTTTGAGCCTTTTAGCGTGTTGCAATAAACATTAAATGTCTGTAATTAAAATACACGAGAAAGCAATATATCAATAGGCAAAAATCAAAGTTAAAGATGAAGGTGCATTGAATATTGAAATCTAAAATCTGCTAATCTGATACCTTGGGAGCAAGACGGTCATCTGATTTGAGTGTAGAAGTACATGATCAGTAGTGGGAAGAAGGATGGAAATGTTTCACATGAAACTTTAGGCTCAGCAACCAGCCACCACATGGAGACAGTGGAGCGGCCCATCGTGTAACACGAAGTGATTACTCGGCCAGAGTTACCTCATTTATATAAAAGGACATGGCGGGACATACTGAGATTCATTGACAAACTAATTTTCCAACACTCATCCAGGAAATGACAATCCTGTTCCCCTAAACTCTGATTAATCTCCCCGGAGTGAGGTGAACTTTTCTGTGTTGCCACTAACCCCCCCCCCCGGTACCCTCTGACATCCCCCCGCTGCTAAAATGAAGACCTCTTGTGTCCACCTGCCCTCTGCCTCTACTCAGAACCAGATGTGTCGCGGCTTTGATGTGGACCCAACTTTTCGGGGTCAGTGAATGACAAAAAAAAAAAAAAAAAAAAAAGCGGGGGGGGGCCACGTTGAGCCACAACACACACTTTTTGTCTTTCATCAGTAGCATGGTATAAAATTGTGAAAAATGTGAGTTCTTTAACTCTTTAGCCACTCTATGATCAGTCATGTGAAGGGGGGGCAGATGTTTCCCTCTGCTGGGGCCCTTTGGGTCGGCTCCCGGAACCCTTTGTGCAGCGAGACCCTCGGAGGACGACAACACTAACGTCCAATAAGAGTTATGGCCGTTGTTCTCTACCTCCAGTAGATGTTGCTTTCTAGCTTTCCGGGAATGACAAATGCCCTAAACAGAACAACACATTGCAACGTGCTTTCTATAAAAAACATAAACTGAAACAAACGTGCCTTTTAACATCTCTACTCGGCATGTTACGTTTTAGTTTTAAATAAATTCTGGACTCCAATCACATGAACACAACTCCTGCTCTCGTTCCAGTCGTTCACACCGACCTTCCCGGCCGGAGGTTTGTGATGGATAAAAAACAACTGTAATCCAGGGTGGATTATGTCCCCTGGGAACACGATTCCTGGCAACGCAGTTCCATAATATGCGAGCGTCATTTTCAGGAGCCCTGTCTGGACAATGTTGGACTCTATCTCCAAGAATGTCTTTTTTCCCCCACAACAGCTTACTAGATATATAATATTTGATATTCAGCTGAAAGAAGACACTGTTGACTGTAGTTTTAAATGCGGCTATAAATTAGCGAAGGAAGAAGCCAGACTTTCAGATGAGTGGTGATTTTGATCCAGAAAACGTTGGCGAATTGCACAAGGCTTGATTTTTCGTGTACGAAGCATTAAACAAATTAAGCAGATTTCTGACAGGCACCGGGCGACTTACCGATTTGATCCGCCGTATCTTTTCAAATTTGAATGTTAATTTGAAGCCCTCTGTGTTGGGCCCGTCTCCCCCATCCCAGCCGAGTATGTGCAGAACATCACAGGGTTTTTTTTTCATGAGACTGCAGTGAAACCCGCCTGAAGACCAACAAAGACTGGAGCCGAAGGCGAAGGCAGCATGAGAAGGTGAGTTTCTGGTCTTCCCAAAGCTCTGTTGGAGGTAAAAGAAACCAGGGAGACTAGACATGCCACTGGGCATCGCAAACAGAGAAAGAGACAATAATGGATTAGTCAGGAAGGAGAAATCTCTTCCCTACTTTGTTGGGCTTTAGGTAGTTTGTCTGCATAAGGAGCTTGAAATATTTGCTTCCAAATACTGTAACATATTTAGGGCTTTGTCCTCCATAATTACCTGTTTTTTTTTCAAGGGATGGACAGGAGGAACCAAACAAATCCAAGGTTCACTGATGAGACATTTGCACTTACAAAAATAACATTAGAAGGTATTTGGAAGCTACTCGAGTACCAACTTGAAGGGTTTTTCTAGGATCGAATGTATCGTGAGGAGACACGTCCAACCCGTCTCGCATTAAACAATGAATACGTGAAATGCTCTCAGGAAGGATTTGAGATGACAGGAAACAGGGTTACAGTAAAGGAAGGTGAATCAAGTCTTTGACACCAGCCTCAAGATCATTGACATACAGTATAAAACAATTTAAACAATAGGTCTAATAAGTCAAATGTGGCTTTTACCCGAAAGCGGCAGGAGGGCTGTTTCCAATGTAACTGCACGGGATGCTTGACTTACTAAATGAAGCGGCCTGTTAAGTGTTTCCACTGAGGACAAATTACCAGCAGCCTGTCTTGTTTAGTTGCTGGTGTGATTGCTGGAATGTGTCCTCTCTGGTGAACCAGAGCGTGGTAACCTCTGACAAGTCACAAGTCACAAGTCACCGGGACTAAATTAAAGGCACTTTGTTTTCTCGGGCTGGGCTTGATTAGCAAAAGCAACACTTGACGCACATGCAACATTTATAAACTTTTCTTAGAGCACAAGTGCAGTTTACTTAGTCTCTTGTCACAGACGCAAAAGGTCAGAAAGAGGTCGGTGTTTGGAGAAGCACATTAAATGTTGGTTTACCCCTCAGAGTTATTTTTGAGACTTTATTGACCACATCTGGCTTCTGTGTGACTAACGCTTTCTTACGCAGGAAGTTTGAGACAGGATTGGCAAATTATCACATTCAACTGTCCAACTACACAGTACCCCCCCCCCCCCCCACCCCCCCGATGATACTGTGCATCATGCTCACTCCTCTGGGTCACTTGTCGTGTTAACATCCATCCATCTTTTCCTAAACCTTACGTAGCAGAACACAGAACACATTTAGCCTACGTGTCCGCCGCTCCGAACCCAAAACTACAGAAGAAAAAAACAGACGTCACCGCGTCGGCCCCCGTGCACGTGCCTCGCCTCCCACGGCGCCGCCGCCGCTCTGCAGCAGTAATTTGATTTTGTCACCGCGGATGACAATGATGGCGATAATCCCCGCTATGCATTCACAATGGAATATTTCCCAGAAGCCCCTATTGATCGGTACTGTTATTTGCTGTGAGGATCAGTGTGATGATTAAAACCTAAACACATTCAGCATTCGGCTGGCCAGCTTTTATTACCTCTGATGGTTCAGGAGGAAAAAGGAAAGGTCATTGGCCGATGGGTCTGACAGGGTCGTGGATGGTTTGGGATCCGATGGATTGTAATTTATTGTGTACAGACAGAATAGTCGGTGATGATGTCTTTACTATAAAACACGCCTGTTAAGGCCTCGGCTTCTTTTTCTGTGTGTTTTTTTTATTTCTACAACATTGCAGAGAAGACGACAGTCATATGAAATTCATTCTTATTATTCTTATTATATAAACATTAATATGTCCAGCCTCGTCGGTTCTGATCCAGCATTCATAAAACCTTTGGGGAACTGAACAAGACTTCAAGAAAATGAATCAAAGCAGTGTGGAAAACGGCATTCACCTTCTAATAGTAAAATAATTGTTCTAACTTAGGAAGAATATTAATATGGACTATGTGTGCATGTGTTAAAGCCTGCTAACTTCCACTGATCCAGCTCAGACACATCCAGGGAACATCCAGCCCGGGCCGCTGGTCCTCTGGCATGTACAGCCGTCTCGCAGCGAACCGACATTACGCTGCAGAACAAAGACACAAATGCAGCACATACAATCAATAGATCACATCTGTCACTCAACACGTCTAATAGGATCATGGCGTCCAACATACCGGAGCTCTGAAGAGTGATAACACAGTCCATATGGCAGGCAGATCAGAAACAGTTTTTTTTTCTACAAAAATTGTCTCCATGCACAAAAATGTGAATCTTAAGATGTCAATTAATCTTACATTCAGAGTCCAAATCAAAAGATAGAATAGTGCTGATGATGTGCTCATGAATTCCAACTGCTTCTTACAGAAAAATGACTTGTCGTCATCTTATTTCCATAGTTTTTTTTGTCCTCTTCTCTTTCCTAAGTTGAGGCCTACATAGAGGTTGTGGGAGAGAGAGAGAGGGGGGGTGCTCAGCTGAAGACAAATGGCTTCCCTTGCTGCTATTTGGCAGCTGGGGCCCTCAATGGCTCCCTGAAGACGCAACACTTCTGCAGACCAATAAGGTGGCAGCGGCTCTCTGCAGCCCAGCGGCGCTGGACACAATAGAAAAGTCTGCAATCTGACATCACAGCTGCCTCGTTACTGGGGGCACAACAAGGGTCCAATAGCTCCCACAGGCCTGTTCTCCCCCTTAAAGATAGTTTGTAAATGTCCATCGTAGGACAGGTAAATTATTGGAATTGCTTCTAAAGCGTCTGGGTTGCTATTGATCGAAGAAGGACTGCTGCTGCCTAGTTTTTTTTCCTGAAGTGACACAGCATTGTCATGAAACGATATCTGCAGCGTCATGCCCTTGACAAAGACAGTTTGCTCATTAAACCATGAACGCACGATAATTACAAACATACACCTTTGTGGTAACTATAGGAGAAACATTCCGTATTCTGCTAAAGAACAACACCCCAGTAGGAGATCTCGTCATGGTTGTGCGGGGCTGGAACCCAGAGCAAGAGCAATGGATTATGGGTAGTTCACAGCTGTCTTTATTTAAACTGAACCAGAGGTGGGAAACATAATGGATCGGGGATTGGCGTCCCGTTGGCGTTCGCGAGACGAGGGGAAGCACAGGTTAATTGAGTTGCAAACAGGTAATTGCTGAGAATGAAAGTGGACCGTGTTACCGGTTCTCTGTGTGTGAACTGACGATCTGGATAAACGGGGGGGGGGGCTTGATGAGTGAAGGGGGTGCATCTGGGCAGGTTAATTGGCAGCAGGAGGGGGATGGAGAGAGCGAAGTCCCGACACCCACACAGGACAAACGGGAAACAGGATATTAGCGGGGGGGGGGGCAGATCTGACTATCAGCCTCTGAATCAGGTTTGTATCTGTAACATTTACAAAGAAGAGAAATATACTTTTTTCTCTAACTGTTGAATTTGAAGCAACAGGCTATTAGCTTAGCATAGATTAATGCAAACATTTGTTTCGATTGATCTGTGGAAGAAGTACATTTTAGTCCTTGTTTGTTACCTGCTACAAAACTTCTCGAAAACTGAAGTGTTAAAATGAACATGTTATGTTTCTTAATTGGGGATTAATCTTAAATTGATGATAGGCGGACTTTATTGCATTCAAACAGAGTCAGGCAGTCAGTCTACCCTCCAAGTGTCAATGCTAAGCTAAGCTAATTGGCTTTTTGCTGTAGCCTTATATTTAAAAGACAGTTATGACGGTGGTATCGATCTTTATATCCATGTCCCCCTCAGAAAGACAATGTTTCCCAAAATGTCGAAACATTGCTTTTACAAGCTCCACTTTTATGTCTTATGGATTAAAAAAAGAGGGCCACCTCGCCACTGAGCGCCCCGAGAGCGTACAGCCGCGGTCGATCACAACTCACGAAAGCATTTCATCTCTCTAATAAATTAACGGCGTGGCCATAGGCCTTCGCCAGGAGCAAACACAAGCACTCCCCCGGGGGGGAGGCAATTCACAGGGAGAGAGGAGGGGCTCCGCGCATCGCAGGATCCCATCGACCTTAAAGACTACCCCAGTGTGGGGCGCAGCACAAATTGATGGCCATGCGTCAATGAGGTGGAGACAATGAGGGCGAAAGGTAAACGTCCCGCAGTGGATGTTTGTACATGTGCACGGCCGAAGTTTACATTGGGCCCCTCGCCGTGTGTGCGTAAATCATCAATATTCTCCCGACCACAATGATGTTTAGG
Organism: Pungitius pungitius; assembly: GCF_949316345.1. Lineage (NCBI taxonomy): Eukaryota > Metazoa > Chordata > Actinopteri > Perciformes > Gasterosteidae > Pungitius > Pungitius pungitius. The sequence goes on from NC_084901.1 coordinate 14,796,700, forward strand.
GCCCCATTGGAGCTATTTCGCCTATTTTATTAAGCACTAACAATTTACACATTTCAGCGGAGGTGGATATATGGCTCGCTGTTGGAATGGATCCCTTCATACGTGACCAAATCCGATGATGGATGTGGCATTACTAATCAAATTCATTGTGGGAGCCACTTGGGAATTCGGCCAGGTTGAAAACAAGCCTCGCGTGTTTCAGGAGTGAGACACGATGACAATCATACAACATAATCTTACAATTTAAATGCCTTCTGTGAACTCGAGTAAAAATCTGATTTCAAACAACGTATACTTTTGTATTTAGCTATAGAAAATCAAAGGCCACAAACCAACATTAAATGATTGAAGATGACATGAATAGACCATTGTATGGACTCGCATACACAGCCACGTATCACTTCATCTTAATACCTGTTCTGTTCTGGCTGTTGTCTGGCTGACCTAACATGGCACATGTTGACGTTTCAGGGGGGGGGGGGCATTGTTTTTTCCTGGCGATGCCTTCACAAATTGCAGCATGTCCCCCTGCCATGTAAAATGTAAAATGTGTAAAATGCATAAGCCGAGAAACTCCAGTCACGAGATCATGACCCGCTGCATCATTTTGTTGTTGTCGTAATCTCAATTGTTTGACAAACCGGTCAGTAGGAGGTAGGAGGAGGAGGAGGAGGAGGAGGAGGAGGTCTCCCATTTGAATAAATGCCCTGCTGTAATCGGGCTGCACATAGTTCCAACAGAGATACGGGCGACAAGACGAACCCCCACAAACTGTACCGGTCCAGCCAGACGAAGGGCGGAAATCAACCTCATTCCCAGATGTGTGCCCCCCCCCCCCCCCCCCACCTCCACCCCCACACACACACACACTCTCCCACCCAGCCCAGCCCCCCACTCCCAGTTATTCATGTAACCTCCGAGACTATAAGGAAATGAAAAAGGATTAGTGGGACTCAGAATCAACGAAATGACTTTAAATGACTTCTTGGGGCGGCCACAGGGCAGCCGAGCAGCATGTTTAAGTTGACATTTCAATTGTACAAGTAATTTGCATTCTATTTGACTCCAAATGACACCTCCATAATACGGATTCCAACAGCAGTTTTTTTGATTTTCCCAGTTCAAAGATGAGCCGTGCAAACGTGGCTTAATCAAGGTATGTGGGACTCCTGTCAATCTCTGACCGAACCCCCCCCCCCCCCTCTAACAAGGTGAAGCCTTAACTTCAATCAAATTCTTAACGTGTCCACTCAAGACACAAAGCAAATCCTCCACCGCTGCACCGCACCTTATTAAACAAGGATCATTGACTGAGCACATGTATCCGTAATATGGCAATCAGGAGAAAATCAGGAATAAGAAAAAGGGAATTATTGCATTGAGGTGATAACACGAAGCCGCATGATGATGAACAGCTGCATATTTAAACAGTGGTGTTTGAATTTGGTGTGATGCTGTTGCTGAAACAGCGTCGTAACTGTTTGGAGCTCAGGCGTTTCCTCACACGAGTCTTTCATGTGTTTCTACATTATGATAAAAAGCTAAATATGAAATGTTCTAATTGCAATAAACAACATTTTCACAGAGGCAATTGAGGTTTTATTTAGTATCCGAAATCACTTAGAGAACAAATACTGACCCTGAAAAAGTCAAAGATTCTCACTATTTAATTGGTTTCTATAAAAGTATTTGAATATTCTGATGTTAAAGTGTTGAATACAATAGGAGCAAGTTCACCTGAAATCCCTGAAAAGCTTCAGCGATCACAACCCATTTTGATTCATGTTGCAATAAATGTTTTAGTCTGTATTACCAGTAAAATGACATGACAAGTTCCCATTCCAACAATTTATGCATATTTTCATCTCGCGGGTTGAGTTACTTTAAAATCTTAAAATACATGATGTTTGATATTCAATAAATGTCCACACATACTACAGACATGCTTCACTAAGCTACACCCCATGCTGAATTTAGAGATGGTGGCTGTGCTCCTCAGATCTACAGCAGCAAAGCTCTGCTTTTTTTTTGTTTTTTTCTCCTTCACAGAGCAGCGTACTCAGTCGCCACCTTTCTATCTATTCTCTCAAGGTCACACGGTGATGGGTGGATGGCCAGACGCGACACAGCGGTAATGAGTTTGGAATGGCATTTAGAGCGGCGAGGGACTCACACCTGACTCATCACACTACGGATTCACAAGGAATAGGCCGCGTTAATGACAGTATATGTGGCTCAATCCAGGGTTCGGACCCACGGAGAAAGATCATTTTATACTAGCTGTCAAAGTCTCAGTATCTGCTGTGATGTAATTAGCTGTTTTTTAGCAGAGTGTTGTTATGCTCTCTGAGTGCAAAGTTATTCAAACTGACAAAGGTTGGCCGGTTGTCTTGTGACGTCCTCAGATGTCCCCGGCGCATTCTTGTGGTTGATTCAAACGACATTATAGTTCATATCTTGTGGGATACGTTCTCAGACGGCATAAACATAATGGCTCTAACGTGGATCTTTTGCACATCCTCTAGCGATATTAGCTAAAATGCAGCAGGTACCAATCCAATTCACTTCTGAAATCGTCAAGTTTATGTTTGGGTTGTCATAATCCAGCTGGGATTATGACAACCCAAAGCAGGGATTGCATCCAGGGAGGAGAAACCGGTTCAACCTGCAAAAACAACTTAAATCAACAAAACCATTTTGCCCCTTTTCTGCATTCCAGGCCAGTGTTTGCCCTGGTGAGGGTGCCCTCCGACCTCCTCCGCACCTTTAGCCCCTCCGTGGAGGACGGTTAGCACAGAAGAGACGGACAGCGACTCGCTGCTCTGGATCTCTGCCACGAGGCGAGAAGATGCTTGTTTACCCAGAAGCCAACTGGCCTCGCTGATTGCCATCCCGGCGGTAATGGCCACGGATGAGGCGGATCAATAGCCATCTGCACCCATTCCTGAAGCAATAACGCTCACTGGGAAAACCCATTTTCTTTTACTTACCTTTGCTTTCTTTTGTTTTACCAAACGGACAGTTCTGATGTAGATGGGCTTTGACCTCGTGGATCTTTTGCTACTGATTGCTTTTCTTTCTTCTGCATTTTTAACTTTTCCTTTTAATCATCTCTACTTCTGGTAGTTCATGTGATGTTTACTCGTTGGACCTTGAAGTATGGACACTGATGTAGAGGAACATATGGCCTCGGAACCAATAAAAACCCAAATACAGCTGCTGTTTCTAGCTTTCTTAAACTACTAAATGTACTCGGAACAGTTAAAGGATACATTCTTGCGTGTATGTGCACGTGTGCACGTGTGCTGTGTGTGTGTGTGTGTGTGTGTGTGTGTGTGTGTCAGCACATGGACATGCGTGCTCTCGCTCGGTGAAAACAGGAAGTTTAATAAGAGTTTGTGTGTTCTGCTGAACTCGCCTCGGAGCCAGTTCACAAATCCTCGTGCAGCCAGAACAGCCAGCTCTCCCAGGTGAACCACTCTCACATCAAATTATCTCCGGCTCCCTCGGGGACAGGAGGCGAAAAAAAAAAGAAAAAAAAAGTTGCTTTATTTATTATAGGCACTTTTTCTCCACTCTATCATTGAATATACACTTTAATATTGGACTTCAGCGCTGTCTTCCGCTGGCGTTTGTCTCGCCTGGTGTTTTTCCCGATGCTGAATTACGCTTCTGTATCTTTTTTTTCGGCGGCTGTTGTCTGATTCGATCTCCCAAACTAAACAGCCGCCCTGGCTGCCCTCCGGCTAACCTTGCATCTAACTCCAAAGACTCCTCCGAATCCTCAGCAAAGCTTCTGGGAATGATGTTTCTTTACCTTGGCACCCCACTGACCTGCTGTGGATATTTATTTTTTTAAATGATTGTACACTCAGTGCACTGCTATTCAATTTGTCACACTGGTGCTTTCACCGTTGTGTCAGTACGACACGTTTCCACCTCAAAAGTTATCTTTGATAAACTGCATTTATTATATTCTGACATTTCCCCAAACCAAAGAAACTACAGGAAACAGTCCCACAAAATTCATCTAATTTCATATCTTTTAAACCCCGAAGGACATTTAAATCACTTACTGAGTCTTTGTTTTCAACTCAGAAATCAACATCAGTTTGTATCTCAAAATATGAAACACATTCTAACTGATCATTCATGTAAACTGTTTACAATTTGAATAATTTCCAATAGTTCGAGGAGAGTATTGAGTATTCAGATCGAATATTACTTCTTAAACCGCAGCTTCTCTTCTCTCTCTGTCATAAATCACTTAAAAAAGAAAGAAATCAGGACACAATATACACGGGGATTAAATGAAGAAAAAAGAATTCCAGAAGAATTCTGGAATTCATGACACCATTTGGCTTCCTCTTGCCGCCACTAGTCAGCACGCCGAGGCCCATTTGACGGGACAGTCACAGCTGAACTTGAATTCAGCACCTCGCCGGGCCTCGCCCTAAAAGGTTCGGAACACTTGTAATTAATCATCCTGTTTATGCGCCGCAACGGGTATTGTTTCCATATTTATCACGATGCCGGACCTCCGAAGGCATCCCGCGTCTCACATCGGGGGGGCCCGTCCCACAGTAGGAGACATGAGATGTCAGCTGTAAATTAGGTGGCACACGCGGTGACCCCCACGCTGTTCCAGCTCCGGTTAATCCCGAGGCGAGGCGCGCAGAGGACACAGCCGGTCCAAATTGATCCCCCCGCGACTTAGGTCGCTCAAACACCCCATTTGTGTAATTCAGCTCGTATCCCAATTTGTGGGGTGCCCCCCCCCCCCCCCCTCCCACAAGCACATTTTCGGTGCCGGACTCGGGTCTAGAGATGCCGGACAGGGTGGGGGGAGGGGGGGACGATGACAGGTCTCCACGCAGGAAGTGGAGCCGACGTCTGGCTGTTTAAGGAATGGAAACTACACAACACATATTGGTTATATTTGAACCGTGATCTTTTCGGCGTAAATTGGCCGTGGCTCCGGCGTGTGGACTCATCGGCCTGCACACCACACGGCGGTGTGGGACGACATGTGGGGCCGTCCGCGCTGTCTCCATTTCACTTGGAATGGTTTTCTGCAGCGGGGACCTTTACTCAGGCTGAATGTCATTGTTGTTCTTCTCTTAGTGGTTGTTTACAGTTTTATGTTGATTTCATTGATGGATTAAAGTACCGCTTCACCCCCAATGATTCAAAAAGTACTTCTAATGTAGTTTGTATTTACATTTTGGGACAACATAGACTTTGGTATCCAGAGACGTTTTAAATCATATTTGGAGCTCTAGTGCATCAGAAAATGAGACTAATTAGAGCGTATTATGTCAGTACTGTAGTGTGTTATTATCCACCAACGGAGCTACGCTGTAAGTCACACTTTTCCAAAAGCTCGTGTTAAAAAAGCTGCCCGATTGTGTGGTGTCTCTAAATATGTCTGCATATGTGCCGTTCACTTTCCCCCTCAGTCGTGCTGCCTTTATCGGCACAGGGCTGCACAAACAGCTGCAGCCTTTTACCAGGAACCCCGGGACAGCTGCTCGTCCACACACACACACACACGCACATTTCCTCTCCTTAGACTCTCTCCAATCCTCTTGTATCTATCCCAGGTGGAATTGGGTTGAACAATAGCCTGATGGGAAGGGTGTTGTTTGGTGTGCCTGGTGCAGAGTGGAATCCTCCCCAAGGTGACCTCTGAGGGCTGTGGGGGGGCGAGTTGAGGGCTTTGACGGTGTAATGGACTGGTGTCGCTCTGGCCAGAGATGCTCGGGCAGAGTAATGATATCGCCTCCACGTTGGGAGGTAAAAAAAAAAAAGCACGACAGCAATTTATTTGGGGTGTTTTCTTCTCATTGCTGGAATTGAAAGTTGACATGCTCATTTTGCTGTATGTGTTCATAGCGATTTTTGAGACCCTTCGGCCCTTAGAAGTTAATGGAATTAAATAAAAAATTAATAGGAAGAGACGATTCCTGAAAAGAACCAGGTTCCTTCCACAAAGTCGTTTAAGATGCACTTTTGAATATGTTTGGAGGGATTTGTTTCTATCCAACAGATGTCCCGCAAAGACGAAGGTGGAATAGATGTGTACCGATTGCACTGCTTTCTTATCAACAGGATTATTATAATTTAATCATATTCATATTCAATGCAGTATATTGTACATATACGTGCACCAATTAAAGCAGAGCCCTATTGCACATGTTCTCCAACTTTTCAAATCATTAAAAAAAACAATAAGACCTTCTGAACATCTGCTGACTGAGGTGATTTTGTATTTTATTAGTAGAAGAAACACGTTAGTGGAGTTAATGTCTACGTTACTTATTAGTTTTATTAGAGTAAAGTAGACATTGTGTGAACACATTTTGTGCGCATTCCCTTCACAATTGGTCCAATTACAAATTGAGACCAGGTACAATTGGAGCAGAAGTGTAATTAGCAGCCATTCGGCTGGTGAAGGATACTTTATGTCAATGAGGCCACGCCGACTCACACGAGATCCAGATCACGCTTTAATTACCTTCAAATGAACCAACTTTGAAAAAAAGTATCTTGAACTTTCATATATATTGATCTTAATTATTTCAGCCCCAGAGGGTTCAATACACACACACACACACACACACACACACACACTCGCACGGAGTGAAAACAGAAGAGTGGTTCTGCCTCCCCTCCCTTCCTTCGCCTTCTGACACAGATTTCAGTCTCTCGGCGTGGAGGTGTGGAGGGAAGGAAAAACAGCCCCGGGGCATCGAGCAGAGGATTTGACCTGCTCCCTCGCAGTCAGAGGCAGAAAACACACTTTTTTTTCCCACACTAGCCACATTGAGGTTTGAAGATTGGGAGGCTGGAGCGCAGGCCCTGTAGGTGGAGGCCTTCATCCCTGCCATCGCCGCGTAGGTGCGTGCAGCGCGGAACAATCCGGGCATTGTGCCGGCCCGCCCCGTCGGCTCTCGGCTTACACGCCCCAAAATAAGATAAATAATAATAAGGGTTTCCACGTTTAGCGAGCGTCCCGGGGTCCGCCGCGTCACGGGGTCCGCCGCGTCACGTTCATTTACTCTCGGCCTTATGGCATCACAGCGAGTCACGCGATGGGGTCTCGAGCCCCTTGATGATGCATTAAGTTGGATACACAATACGCCGAAATAGATGAAAGTTCTCGCATGTGAAAACTTTCGCCCTGCTTCTCTGTTTGGTGCATTCAGCTCTACTTAATGAGGAGCTTCCACTCCTCCGAGGTGGAAAAACAAAGTGTAGCTTTCAATGCTATAAACAATGGCATTAATGTGGCTTCACGAAAAAAATTGCTTTAGCCCCGACATGAAGAATTTCATCACGATATGTTTTGAAGATAACGACCCTAAAGTCAGTCACCCAAACAGTCCTTTCATACCTCGATCTAATTAAAAACACAATGGGGCCAGAACATGTTAAACTTTTAATGTCAGTCACACAGCTATTCGACAGCAAGTGGTGTTCTGGTACCGATTGTACCACACAGCGCTGCACAATAACCACATTTCATATGTGGGAGAAGGGCACATGGCATCGCTGACAGCGCTTTTCCTGCACTGCGTGCCTGGCGGTGGAGTCGTGCCCGGTGACGGTTATGATAATTTGATCTGAGAAGACACAGAGATTTGAACTAGCAGAAAGGAGGACGCAAATCCCTCAGTAAATCCCTACACTATATAGCCCCCAGCCTGCCGGGAGAGTTTAATATCTGCAGGAATGATTAAACTGCAAAGGTGAAACCGCCATTGTAGTAATAATAAGGAGTGCCGTGCAACAGCGGCTGGAGGCCGGCCTAACAGGTTGCATTGTAACCCTGACCTCAGATGCACACACACGGTCAACAATACTAATCGCTTTCATATTTGTCTCCTGCATCAATTAAAATCGGAATATCCTTGACAAATATAAGAAATAGCTGTTTTGTTAATTCCTTTTCTTGGTCCTGAATCTCTGAGCTTCCATAAAGTTTTCCTTTGCAGTACAATAAATACACAATTTCCTCTGAAATATGTATTTAAATAAATGCTCAAACTCAACGGTTGTCAAATCAGCGTCCTTTCCTAAAAATAATAGTTTAAAAAATAGTTTAAATAGTTAAAATACATTTTGTTGTGTGCTGCAGGTTACAGAGAATGTTGGCTAACTATACAAAAAGGGAAAGTAACGCAAATGGTTGCAACACCCAAACAATGGATGCTTCTGGCTTGGTGATATTCTTCCTCTTAGTAATTAATATAATTAAACAATATCTAGTGAGATGCTCTAGAAAAACGTTTTCCATATATGGCAAATAATAAAAGGCCTCCACATTTCTACTAACCCTGATGTGAGTGTCACTGATACAGTAACTAAAAATCATAAAACCTTTGATGAGTGATGAATTATAGAAAGATAATTGGATACAACAAACATTCTCTTATGAAGTTGAACCAAAGCAAGCACTGAATAAAGGACAGAAAGTACAAACTAGAAAAACTTTTTTGGCGGGGGGTGTATGACATAAATAAAACTCAGTAGCGGTGACATCGTGCAGAACACCAGCTGACACATGACGTGGGCTTAAAGTCAGTTTAAGGTCATTTTTTTGTATCAATGTGCCGTTACATTTAAACAGACCTGCAAGTTATAACCTACAACACGGGTTAAAAGTGCATTTGTATCTTTTTTTCTTTTGTATTATTCTGCTAAACAGTACGCAGGCACGAAAGCAACCAACTTGCAGAGTAAATGCGACGACTCGTACGGAGTAATTCTGCTGCAGCCCCTTTAGTCTCTGCTGGCTAAATCCTCGGTTAGAGATAGAGGCGAGGTCTGATCCCCTGCAGGATCTCAGTTTATCTCTCTTGCAAATCTGCTGCCAGATGACGGGGTTAGCTTTGTGGACTGGGGCTGCCCACGCTCTCCTCAAGATCGACACCATTTCTAGTGCCAGTGTTTCTGCTGCTTTACTATTCTGCAGCCTTCTTCATCCTGAAAAATGCATTTTGCTCACTTATATCTTTCTTGAAATATAAAAAAAGGCATCTAATAAAATGATTTTAACAATTAATATTATAAATAAATGTTGTGCCGGTTGTAGGAAAAGAATATCACACTGCTTAATAAATGGTGCAAAGTGCGTTTTTAACTCAAAACAAAGACAGATAAAAAACAATACACTCTGTCTAGCGGTACAGCCGCGGCCTCGCTGGTATTTGAGTGCGACGCACGAGCCCAGTTGTTGGCGTGCGCGTGAGCACACGCGTGTGTTTTGTGTCACCGTTTCATCGGTGCCGTGCAACCAGCTGCCGTTGCTGCTCGCTCATTAAACATTTGTAGAGTCAACACGAAATCCACCAAGGCTCCCTTCCCTCCTCGGGGCAAACACTGGGAAATACAGTATGTAAACGCCGCCGCACTCATCATTCATCTATGCAGAAAATAGAGCTATCTTCCCACCTTACTGTATCAATAACCAGGGGGGGTAGGGGAGGGGGGGGGGGGGGGGGGCTCCAGAAGCAAACCTCGGCGATTCATTAGCAGATGAGGAGGTTTGCTGCTGTTGACGGCTCATCCCTCTGAGGGGAATCGCTGATTATTGTTAAATGTCAACGTGAAATATCAGAGCGGCGCGTGCGAGCACTTCGGCGGGAGTCGGAGCATTCGGAATGCGCGAGGTTTACACTTGAACTTTTCCTTAAAAAACTTTAATTATCTAGGAAAACATTGGTGAGCACGGCGAGTCTTTTTGCTGTCTGACATCGGGGGAACTTCCCAAAACGGTCTGACGCCTCTCGGCCTCGAAGCATCTTGGATGACTGAAACTCCGAAAAGGGAACACGGATCTCTCTTCACTGACCTCCTGGGGGAGGGGGGTGGGGTGGGGGGTCATGTTTCTCCCCTTAAACCTCACCTTACGGTAATTCAACTAAGGTGTGATAGCAAGATAACAAGGGATGTCGCAGTTGCGCAGCGCGTTCATTCGACCACTGGGGCCTCCGGCACACCCAACCGCTGCCAAAGGGTTGGTCCACCTCCGACCCCCACACACCGGTGTTAGTCGTGACCACGCTGCGGGCAGCTCAGCCCGGGGGCCCGTCCACGGAATGTAAAAGAGGCCGAAAATCCATCTGGGAAGCACCCGGCGAAGGCCGCCAGCACCCCTTCAAACCCGCGCGGCGGCGTTGGGATCAATGGTCGATGCGTGATGTCGTTATGCCAACAGTGCACATTCATATCATAAGAGGAGTGAGAGCATGTACATGGACCTGTTTCAATGGGGTTGGAGTTCACCTTTCACTATGTTTTGTCTAATAAAACGGTATATCAGATAAAACAATCCGGTGATTTTTTTCACATGACTTCCTTTCAGTTGCACCCAAGAAAAGGCAAAGTACCTCCAGGCCTTATGTTCCACTTCAGGACGGACCTGTGTGCCTCTGCTAACCTCAGCGCTGCAGAGACGGCACCGACTGCGGCGGTGAGTAATCTGGCTACCGGCGCGCCGCCCCCGCACGGCCTTCTGGGAGTAAAAAGCCCTCTGGGGGCCTGCTCATGAGACCACAGTTCATTGTGGGAGAGAAAGAGCTCGTAAACCGAGACACTTTGGATTCTGGTCAAGGAGTAAAACTACTTACAACTACTTTACAAAAATGATTTGCCTTTCAAAACCCAAGTGTACGTCAATATCTTTTTGGACTCAAAATTCCCCAAATGCTGTGAGACAATGAAGTTTATCAAAAAGCGTGAATTGTCGCCATATAATAAAAACCACAGTGAAAGGGTCGTGTTACTCGCCGTGCAGACTGGAATCGCGTGCTTGGGCCGGCTTAGGTTCACATGGGCGAAGTGTGCAAACACCAAAAGTTAGTTTACTTTGCCCCCCCCCCTCACGGCTGACCTCGAATTTCCTCTGCCGCAGACACTTTGAAATCCAGTTTGTTTTCGGGCCCTTCAAAAGACAACACTCACTTTTTCATGGTGTAAATTCTTGTGGGCCTGAATTACAACAACAGATGCAAATAGTTTGTGTATATTTGGTCAGATGTTTTGTATTTATTGCTTTTATTACCTATATATAACCAGATATCGTGGGCAGACTCTTTTTTAAGTAACGTTTTATTGTCTCGGACTTAACCTTTCTCATCACTTGAAACAAGATTTAAGAGATAAGGCAAAAATGTAACCTCGACGTGAACTTTGCACGAACGTGTTACCCCCGAGTGGAATGATCTTCCTCTAAATAAGTCCAATGTGTGCCAAACCATTCAGAGAGAATCAACATTTATTGAACCTCTGTTGGGAATCTGTTGGGAATCTTAGTTGGCTTTTTGATCTTATCACAAATTCCATTAGTGAGACTCGATCAAATTTACAAACGGAGGAAAGGTGCAAGGACCGAAATAAAACCCACAAAGCCCGTGTAGAAGTTGCCGTCGTACCTCTTCCGTTGCCCAGGAGGCCCTCAGGAGAAACGTGGCATGCGGCCCGAGGTGCCAGACGGTCACTGAAAGGAAAGTAAACACAAGGGTCCAAAGATAGCTGATGGCTGTCAATCAAACTCATCCCCAGCTGCCTTTGCCCGTCAGCCGTCACTCTTTTCCCAGGGTTCCTCGGGGGCCGCAGCGTCCCCCGCTCGTGCTTTTAGACAAACAGATCGGATTCCTCCTCAAACAGGCCGCTGCCGTCTCTTTTGATAACAATGTAATAATTCAAAACAAATGATTCGGCTCTTTGATGAGAGCACTTTTATGGGTCACGAAGACTCACCCTCACACTGACATCTGTTTGATTTTATCTTCTTGAACTTTATCCCCCGCTGGAAAATTTACTGGCTCTGACCAGAGCGGTGTGTTAAAGGCAGACTAATAGAGGAGCAAAGACAACGGAGACACTGGGCAGGACAGCTCGTCTTAACCCCTCGGAGCCTGTAACATGCAGAGTGCACTTACACTGCACAGGCGGGTCGCTGCAGGAACCGGTTGCAAAAAAAAGAGCACATTTTAGGATCCCCATGCTGGAGCAGGCTTCACCGGGTGGATGGTTGCTTACACATTTTACTGGAAGGAGTTCCGTGAGGTGAATAAAGTGACCAATGGCAATAGAACCACATTTCCTTTTGATTATTTTTAGTCATTTAGTCAAATAAAAGCATCTGATGCGGCTCTTTAATGACAACGAGTTATCCCGGGTGAAGATCGTGAGAGGCAAACCGAAAGCTTCGGGACAAAGCCAGTGGCCCGAAGGGCGTTGAGTTTGAGTTTTTATTTTTAATGAATTGAAGCCGCTTTCGCACCCAAAGTGAACCTTCAGCCGTCTATTTCCTGTTGTGTGAGAAAGCTTGTTTTCACCGAGGTGGAAGATGTTTGCAGAATAACTTCACTGGTGTGAATAAAGACGTAAAAGCCTTTTCATGCTTTGCTATATTTCTTCCTCAGAAGAGGACCACGGGGTGGTGGGGGGGGGGGACCCTGGCCGTGGTTGGAGCTGTATGCTAAAGCCATGGTCAGGCCCCAGAGATTTCCAGCCTCTTAGATGCCTATAACTCATCCCCAGCCTTGCTTCTGAAGGGAGCCCCCCCCGCCCCCCTACCTCGCCCCCCTCCTCCTCAATCCCAGGCCTGAAATATCCTTTCAAAGGCCGCAGACTGGAGACAGATATGTAGGTGTTTTAGATAAGGTAGGAATTGCATTAAAGGATTTTTCCGTTTTAAAGCCGTAGCCATCTTTTTTCGCCCTTTCCCATAGACTTGAGAAGAGCAGCTGAGAACAGATGGGGGGGGGGGGGGGGGGGAGGATGTACTTTGCAAAGGACTAGTCTACATTTGTGGTCAGTTCACAGCTCATAAAAGACTCACGCTAACCTCAGTGAAAATTGAATAATGTCGAGTTGCTAAAGGCAGCGCAGCACCTTCTGGAGAACACTAAAATGATTGAGTTTGGAGTGAAAGCCTCCCGGCGCATTGATCTCCTCATCAGCTTGATTACAGGCTCCTCATGCTGAGAAAAAAATGAAAATTAAGAGTGATTCATTTTTAGACTGATGAAGATTCTGGCCAAATGCAACCATTACATTTTAAAAGCCCCCCCCCCTCCCCCCCTCCATAAGCTTCATAACTCTGTGTTGCAAAGTGTGTAAAAGTCTCCCCCGAATCCATTCCGTGTTAAAGTGAAAAGCCGTTTTAAACAGCCGGTCTGTAGGGCCCTGTGTACGTATACGCGCGTGTGTGTGTGTGTGTGTGTGTGTGTGTGTGTGTGTGCGTGCGCGGCTATCTCGACTTTTCCTCTCCATGCTCCTCTGTTCCATGAAGCTTCTGCTCTCCTTTGGCATGCACTTTAAATCTTCACAATCACATGCCCCCCCCACCCCCCTCTCCCCTTCAACATGCACGCAGCCTGGTCCACACAGCGTCCACATGCGGGTCTGGACGGGCTGCAGAGAGATTAGTCGCCTCGTTCCCCCCCCGGTGCCTTGGCTTAATGCCCCCCCCCACCCTCCTCTGAGGGCTGATCATTTTCCGGTTGCACCCCTTGAGCTGGAAATATCCCCTTATTTTGAAATTGTTTTATTTTCCCCCTTAATGGATCATTAAAAATAGCTATTTTCTCCTATGATAATGGTTTCCACCTCGGACACTATTTATTGAATGAATGAGGAACAGAAAAGGTGTTCCCTTTGGTATTCACATTAAGGCTTTTAACACACTCACCTGATCTGGCAGACGAAAACCAATGAGGGGTGACAGCGACAGAGAGTTTAATCTACCAGTGGTCATGACACAAAAGGATTCCAAGTGTTTGAAACGCCGCAGAAATATACATGCTGAAATAATATATTGCGTATCTCATGTTGAGAAAATTACAGAGCAGCACATCCAGGGAAGGGCGCTAGACGAGACGAGGACCCACATGGGGGGAAACCCGCACATCAGTGGATTCCTGACGGCATGAGGCAGAAAAATAAGAAAGCGAGACGTGCTGAAATGTGTGCGGGCTGAAATCGAGGGAGGATAAAAAATCTGCACGCAGCATTGCTGAAGATGAGCAACAAAAAAAAAAACTTGATCCGCAACGACCAAAGAAGGACAGCGTGTCTCAAAGGTACGGCTTCGTTCCTGTTTTTTTTCTATTCCTGCACAGCTGATTGGCTCGTTTGTTGTTTGGTGGTGTACATTTTACTTATTGAGCAGTGGAGTTTTGTACAGCCTAGGCAGAGATTAAGACAAACTCTGATAAGGACTGGAAGTTGACTCTGGGCATTAAGGAGGATTAATGTTTAGCTCTGTGTGGCAGAGGCCTTCTCAGTGGCTGTGTTTACGCAGTGTTGCAGACCCGCATTAATCCAAAATTAGTATAAAAGATCAGCTGTGGCCACTGAGGCGAACCTTCACAGGGCTTAGGCCGGTAATCAAGTCTCACTTTGGGACAATGAGCACCTGGAAGGTCAACGAGAGGCCCGGGATGAAGGGACGGAGAGATTGGGGAGGGGGGGGGGGGGGGGGTTTGGTGACCACATGGTTTAATTTAGGTGAGATATACAGCCACACACACACAGCCTCCCTCAGGATGTGCTCTCTCTCTCCTCTGGGTGTTCATGGCCATGATTTGTTTTAGTTTCAGCTGCAGAGGACATCAGTGTTTCTAATGCAACACTTAAAAAGACCTTTTTTCCTTCTTCTTGAAACCTCCACACGCATTTGATGTCACACAAGTTTACATTTCGGCGCGCTAAGTATTAGCTCTGTCCCATAATTATAATGTGTGCCCAGGGATTATAACAATAAACAGCGTGAGACTATCTCGCTGCTCCAAGCATAGAACAACATCTCCTGTTCCAATGCAAACCAGCACCCAGAAGAGCTGGTAGGAGAATCCCAGTGGAAGACGTCTCGGCTCCAGGACCGGTCTCCTAAAAGTAGAACGCTTTCAAATTGAAATTGGAAGTCATTTTTCCACTGCCTATGCTGCCGGGTGCGATATAAGAGACAGCTCCACTGGATCTAGTGAGGAAAAAGAAATAAAGGAATTAAAGCTCAGCAGAAACATCAGCCGCTGGAGGATGAACGCTGGCTAAAATGTTGCATTATTTTGTGCTTTTAAAACGCGTTCAAACCTGCATCCAAAAGGAAACTATTTTAAAGAAAGCTCACCAGACAGAAGGAGGTTTTCCAAACTATAAAGTTCTCAAATGACTCATTAATTATGAATTCGTTGAAACGTTGGGTAAAATCAACGATTCTTGGCACGTGCCAAACGTCGTCCCGCGCTCGCTGTTCGGCGGTGGTCGCGCCGCGTGTGTCTTTTGTGCGCACATGTTAACAACAGACAAACGACAAATGAAAGGGCAACAGCGCACACAAAAAACAACACAGCCAAATGGTAATTTAGGGCATTTGCACCACATTGTGGTGGAAACAGCTCTCTTCAAGTGCCAGCAGGGTGCCAGCGAACCCCCCACCCCCCGCCACCCACTGCTCCTGCTAAGATTAGACAAATTAAACACTATTATTCACGTCACTCCCGCAGCTGGCCTTTCAAGTGGTTCAACGTTAACTATCATAATGGTTTGCTTTGAAAGCCACAGTCTTCTCCTTCATTTACAATATGAAGAAGCACTTTTGGCCGAGTCCCGGTTGGATTTTTCTGCTCCTCTCTCGTGTTGCAGGAAAAAAAATGGGTTCTCTTTACACTTTCCAGTATTTCCGTCTCTTTTGTTCAGCATATGCAAATAATTATAGCAGAAAACAGGACAGTGTTAAGACCTAGTTACACAAAGCTTAAGACATTATTAGTTTTAGTTTTGTTTATTATAGATGAGTTGTACTGTATTTCTGATTAGGATTCATTAATCCATCGTCTCATCATTTGTAAGGAGTCCTTTCTATTGGAGGTCTGCCAGAGCCTCACATCTGTCCGTGTGTTTTTAGTCTCCTTTTGATTTTCCCTGTTGTATCCCCATAACTGGATCATGGATGTGGTATTGGCCGGGCGCCCGTGGCCTTAGAATGGCCGGTGATGGATAACCTCGTTTCAGACCCATCATCGCCGTGGAGCATGTGCCTCGTATCTACATTCAAAAACCTCCCCACACCCACAACGACCGTGCACCAGATAAAAGATTTGGGGAATTGACAGTAAGTGGCGTCCAGTTAGCTGCATTGCGTTTTAAACTTCTATCACCACCATTCATTCATAACAGATTACTTTGTGAACAAAGTACATCGGTCCGAACAATAGGAACAATACGTGAATGTTTGAACCAGCTCATGCATTTGTATTTTAAATAAAGATACTAAGGCAACTGCAGAACAAGTATCTTTAGCACACTGTAAAAAAAAAAGTCAGTAAAATTTACAGTGAAAAACTGTCAAATCCCAACATTATTATTGAAATTGGTTAAGTTCAGTTTATTTGACGGTGAAACACTGTAAATGTATATGTCAGCACAGAACATTATTTTGGCATTTTATATATTGTAATAAATACATTTAATCAGTGTTAATTGTACTCAAAATAGTACTGACAACAGAAACGCACTGTAATATGGACATGATTTAATATTAAGATTTTTACATTTACATTTACAATTACTTTTAAAAATATATCTTGTTAGTGTTAAATATAAGGACCATTGTGTACTGTAAAAAAAACAGGGAAATACTGGCAGCTGGGGTTGCCAGAACACTGTAAAAATGACAGCGTCAACGTATTAAACATTACAAAATGATTTTTGGCAGTTGTAAATTTCCCAGTTTAAAACTTTGTCATATATATGAATAAATAAAACAAATGAAGGGTCACTCCTCCGTTTTTACACCTTATCTTCTGTTTGCATTGTGAGGAGCACCCCGGAGCCTCAGTTACATGAAGGAGGGAGTCTGAGAGGGTTACAGATGATGTCATCAGGGTTATCTTGGCTTGGCTTCAGACTTGAAGTCCCCACAACACACAAGTTGAGGCATGGGGTCTGTACAGAAGTGGGCATTTAGGAGGCAACCAGCGAGGGTCTAATGAAAGATATAAGATCTCGTGTTATTGAGGCATGACCCACAGCACTCAGGACTAAAAGTCAACATATCCCAGCTTCTGCTGCAGCGACTTTTGGTTCTGTGAACACCAAATTTCAAAGAGCACGACAAAATTGCTAGAATATCCATTTTAGTATATTGCACCACACTGAGCCTGAGCAATGGAAAATGTTGAGATGGTAGAAGTCAGTCATAATAAATTGTATAAATATATACACCCTCTGGTCTACATTTCAAAAAAGCCGTGCAGAGGTATCCGCCCTAAACAGCCAAACAATAAGCACGGTGATGGATATGAATATGGACGCTTTTGTGCAAAAAGAATTCCCTCAAGTATGATCCAGATATGGAGTGTTATTTTATCGTGGACATCAAGTCAGCTTCAATTCAAAAAGAAGAGCTGGCTGCATATGTAACATTTATATGAAGTCCATTCTCATATATTCTCAATCATCAGATTACTCACTTGAAGAACGTCCGATAACCCGCAGAGAGCAAATCTCATACAACATCACAGGCTGTAATTTGGGTCGGTATTCAGATGGTTGCATTTCTATTATTTTGGCAACATCTGGCGAGGCTTGATCAAAAATGTAAGAGACCAACTAAATACTCCTGAAAACAAATCCAACCGAATACAGAGTACATCTGTGTTTTTTCTGAAATGTGAGTGGCATCAGTGCAACCGCGAAACACAGATTTGTGTCACATAATGACTCAAGCCTGTGTATCCTTACCATGTACCAACTTTTTGGAAAATGTTTCCAAAGTCGGAGCCAGTTTCTGGTGTCATAACCAATACCGTCACTGCAGGAGCCCCCGCGAGCGGAGGAGCCGCCTCCCTCCAGCCCGATCCCCACAGCGCGTCCATCCCTCCCCCCCCCCCACCCTCGCATCAGGGCCCCCGGCTGGCTGCGACTCCGTGGCTCCAGGTTGTACGGAGGGAGCAGCTCACGATGCGGGGGGAAACGAGGGGGGAAACATCTCTGCCCCGCAAGCTGCAGCTGAAACGTCCTCCACCTCCAGTGCAGCTCGGAGCAGCGTCAGGCCGCGTCTCCCCCATTCAGTGAAGAAACATAAATCATATGTAAATGCAGTTTCTCCTCATTCCACTGTTGAAGCGTCTAAGAACAGAACATATACAACTAATCCTGATGCATTGCTTATTTGGTTGGATATTTCTAGGGGACAAACTTTTAACCCCTTTCATAAACACAGATGACAATGTTGGACATGAATCATTTCTAAATAATGAATTGTGGGGTGGGGTTAAGGCTGTGACACACACGATTTGAAAACAGCGTCTCGGGAGCTGCAGGCGGCTGGTTCTCATCGTTGTGGCGATGATTTACACCCGACATATATCTTAGTACAGTAAAAAAAAAACGAGTCAGCATTGGGGGAAAAAAATCAAAAGAATGAAAAAAAAACGATGCACTTCACATGTTTTGCATTTCTGCCTGCGAGGGCGAGGATGACATTTCATTTCTTCCCTGAAATTATCTCAAAAGGCTAATTCAATTTGCACCCAAAGCTGTTTCTAATCCCACCCCCCCCCCATCTCTTTTCTTCACTCTATCGTCTGAATAGCAGAACATTTGCTTTTGGAATCACTTTTAATGGTGAAATTGGAGCATTTTGACACAGATGTTGGTAAAGAGTGAAAAGAAACCCGTTCTCTATGAATAACCCTTTATTTGCATGATAGCTGTGCAGTTCAGTCTACATTGTGTAGTTTAGCTGGTTTAAATGTGGGGTTCACTAAATAAATGTACATATGGGTGAAAAGTACTACAACACACGTGTGGTTTGTGGAGTTGGTGAAGCATTATAACTCCATTTGCATTAAGCTAAGTTGATTAAGCTAAGCTAATCACCTAGTGAAGCTGCGTCCATATTCAGCTACAAAAGCCTAACTTCAGCAGGATAACAAAAATAACAGCTTAAGATTAAAAGAACAAGGAGCCAAGATATATTTCTTTATATAAGTTAAGCCTCTGAAATCTGAATCATAGGTCACAGAATTCATTATAGAGCTCACTGCTTCTAACGACTACTTCCAACATGCTGCTCAGCTTGAAATGTGTTATTAAGGCCTGATAACAAAACCTTTGCAACAAGGCCTACCATTACCTTCCTACCGCTAGAATAGTTGCCGTTTTGCATGCCTGTGCATGCTATATTTAAATGTTGCGGTCATGCATGATCCATTGTGGGCTCAGAAAGGCTCTCGTCATGCCGAAGCTACAGTATCAAACAACTGGCGCCAACTGTTGTCACCAGAGCTTCTCCCCACCGGCTCGCTTGCACTGCAGCCCGCCGCTAACAGGCCTCGCAGGGTGCTCCTCACCCACTTAAGTGCAGCGTGTCAAACTCATTTTCTCATCGAATCAGCCAGCGGATTTTAAAAATAGATTTTTTTAAAATTTAAAAAAGTAGGTTGTGTTTTCAGAGTTGTATATCGATGGCTGTGGGGATCTGAGGTCAATATCAGCATTTCATTCTAGTTCTCACCAGCAAAAGTATGAAGGGAAATGCTGTGCATGTCTGAAGTTCTTAAGTTGTCTCTAAGGGAAGCTCTCACGTGTGCAGCGTCTAAATAGATAACTCAGAGATATCTAAGTTTCCATCTGGAGGTAACACAACACTTGTCATAATAGACAAACTGAGCTGGAAGGCCAGCAGGTTTGCCGTCCCTGCACTCCACGTCCCTGCACTCCACGTCCCTGCACTCCACGTCCCCGCACGCCATGTCCCCCGCACGCCACGTCCCTGCACGCCACGTCCCTGCACGCCACGTCCCCGCACTGCATTTCCATCCATTAACACATCCGCTGTGTACGCACTCGGTCTGGGAGCATAATAAGAGGCAGATGAGTCCTGCAGCCGGCAGGGACCCCGTAGGAGGGGAAATTTGTCCGACTGAAATCGGCCCGACGGGGGGGGGGGGCTCTGAGGTCAGAAGCCCTTGAGTTGACGCGAGCAGACACACTCCTATGAGTTTGTGATGAAAACCGCGTGATCTTTCATCGCCGGCGCGCTCGTCTGTTTGGGGGGGCCGTGAGCGGGCTGAGAGCCCCCCACGGGCCTCCATTTGATCGCATAAGCGGAGCTACACGGGGCTCCAGAGCTATCACTCATTATGAAAATGGAGGGAACTGAGATAAGCTTCCACATTAAGTAATTAAAGTAAAACCCTCACAGGGAACGGTTCAACTGGAGGCACAAGAAGTACGATATTATCCCAGTAATCTGTTTATTTCTAAGATTTTACTTTGAGCTTTTACGGTTGTCACCAGCGTGGATTTATTATAGAGCATCTTTTCTCATATCAAAATATAATAGTTAACGTGATCAGGTACAGCTATTCAAAATGTAAAAAAATTAATTTGAAATATTGGATTCCGCCAGAACTGATTACAAAGATTCCTGAAGCTAAATCTCAACAACTCATTTCAAAATAGTTTATAATTATGATTGACTTCAAATCATTCATTTGGTAATGTTATTTGATGAAAAATAACTACAGCTTGACGGGTCCTTTTGAGACCAATTCAATATAAAATGACGAAAACCTAATGTGTGTTGTTTGTCTCTTTTTTCCTACACATTAACTAAATAAAAGCGCTTAATAAATTCTTGTGACTTTCATGAGCCGTGTTTAAAAGAGTCCTCCGTGACTTCTGTCCCTGCATCCATTCCTAAACAGCAGAGCCACCTCGTCCTGCCCCCCCCCCCCCCCAACCCCTCCTGTACAAAAAGGTAGCAGCATCCATGTGTGGCTCCGATTACCACGCGAGCTTCTGCCTGAGAAAGAGATGCTGCTGCTTTTAAGATAAATGTTATTGTTTGTCACAGGAAACCCATCTGATTCCCCTTTCTCCTCTCATGTGCACACTTAGCACTGCGCCGCGGCCTCTATTTGTGCATGTGGTATTCATTGACCCCCCCCCGCTCCCCCCACCCCCCGCCCCCCTGAGGGGGAAACGGACACCTCGTGTTTTCATCTTTATTAAGTCACACTTTGGGGGAAGGTTAAAATAGGGGTTGTTTACACAAAGTATTTGACAATCTGTCCGACCACATCAAACAATCGATTGAGTTTCTCTGCAGAGGCGTCTCAGAAACGGGGGGGGGGGGGGGGGAGTGGGAAAGGGGGGGGTGGGGGACGACCCGTCTGATAGTCGTGACGTCTGCGTCTGCTCAACTCGACAGCGAAAGTGAGGAGTTGTTAAAGTGCGGTGTGAGGCTGCCCGTCATGACGGTATCATTTCACTTCGGCTGTGTGTGTTGTTACGCCGTAATGTGTGCGTGTGTCTATGTGTGTGTCTGTGTGTGTGTGTGTGTGCGTGTGGCCTGCTGTAGCACACTTCCCAGCTTCTACCTCCGTGAGCCTAGCATCCCTCCTGAGTGAAACACACATACACAGTGGAAGGCAGGATGAGGGTCTGAGGGACGCAGCTCAGCCGTCAGACGCTTCGTTTTTGCTTCGTACGTCGACGCCGCTGCTTCTTCTCACCCCCCCCGCTGTGGCTCTCTGCCCGGGCTGCTTCTCGTAAACCCTCCCCTCCACGGGACACCTCTACTTGACACCCGGCAAACCAACAACACCCACCTCCCACAGAAAAAGAAAAGCAATATGTAAATGTTGTGAAAGGAGACAATTAGGAAATGTATCTTGTTTGAAAAGGGCCCGTAATGGTTTAATTCCAAAAACATGTTGCTGGTAATGAGTCACATGTGAGGCTGTGGCTTGCTGGCGAGCGGGCGGTGAAAAAGGGAGCGGGGAGGAGGAGGAGGAGGAGGAGGAGGAGGAAGAGGGGGGGGGGGGGGGATTTGAACGTGCTCGGTGGCAAACATTTGTTTATGTTTTCCAACTGGTGCATCGGTTCAAAGGGCGGCGAGCGTGTCCCATCGCGGGCTTCACGTCTCCCGCCGATTGGAAACACATTGCAGCTCTGAGCGGTGAGAAGTCAAACCAACAGGCGTGTGTGTGTGTGCGTGCGTGTGTGTGTGTGCGCAAACTTCATTTGACGCACTTTTTAAAGAAACAATAACCTAGGCCCTAAATCAGGGCAACGTTGGCTCATTCGGTTTCACTTGAATCCACCAGCCCCCCCCCCCCCCCCCCCCCCCCTCTCGATGTGCAGAAATAGACTGTTTCCAGCCCACCATCCCCCCCCCCCCCCCCCCTCCTCCCTGCCTCCCTCCCCAGCAAGGGACAAAGAGAGTAAAAAGAAGCTATTTGAAGGTATTTTTTGGAAACAGCGGGGAAACAGCGGGGAAGCAGCGCTGAGAAGAACTAGGAAACGTCAGTAAGTGGGCGAAGGAAGCCACAAAGCTGCTGTGTTTCCGGCTCCTCGCCATTTTCCACTTCCCCTCCGCCGACAGTTAACGAGACGCTGCCTTTTAATTGCTCCCATCTCACAGTTGGGGCAAACTACCAGAGTCCTTGAAGGGACCACCGACTAACTTGGAAGGAACTTTTCATTTATTTTCAACCCTCCTCATAAGTAGCCACCGCAACAAATTTCACTTTCTGTTTGACATACATGAAAATCACATCGGTTCCCATTTTGATTGAATTGTAAAAAAAAAGAAGAAGAAAAAAGGCAATTAGTCTTTTGACATTTCACTTGTAAAATGCGTCTTTTCTCTAAATGGAATGCAGTGAGGTTTAACACGTTATTGAATTAAATTGGGATTTTTGCAGAAGTCACATTCACAGTGAATGACATTTATCCATGACCTAAAAAAGGTTTTTATTAAATGGTAGAAAAGTAATTTTGCTGCCGTGAAGATAGAAATATGTGAGAGTCCCCGTTGAGGATGATTCACCATCCTTTAAATAACGAGGGAATCACAATGCTAATAGCATCACGTATCTCCTGTACACCAAAAACTAGGCTGAGAATAGAAAATACACGGTTCCCTCATAAAGATATTGACTCATCTGTTTTGTACAATGAATTAAAGTAAAGGAATTGGGTGAATAAACAATAAGTACATTTGTGTTTTTTCATCCTGCTTTTGTTTCAATGACCTGTTGGACTTTTATTCATCCAGGTAATAAATAGTAGATGTTAAAGAACCAAAAAAAGTGATGCCTCCTTTTAAAAAAGGCACCACCAAACTATCACTGGACCTAAATATAATGCTATTCCCAATGATTGTACCAGTGACCAATAAAATCTCTTTAAGACCCACACTGAGGGCACCACAATCACATTTTAACTCCTTACTGCTTTTCCTACTCTGCAGTTTGTTTGCAGAGATGTGAGTGAGCCTCCAAAGAAGCGACGGCCATTAAATACGAGCAAACCAAACGGCGCCGTTACAAAGCCGGCGTCTTTAAACTCATGCTAACACACATGAATAGACATGAAAAGCTCAAAGTGGCCGCATATTACTTCTCAAGAAAGTCCACCGTGATACCTTTAGCCGGCGCGCGGCCAGGTGTCGGCGGCGAAGGCGGCGCGCGGCACGGAGTGAACACGCCGCCGGGCAGGGTGAGGCCTTATCGCCGCTTTAATTTTTCTCTCCCCAAGGTGAGCTGGGAAGAGATCAGTGGCACTAAACCCCGGGAATTACCCTAGATATTGGCCCCCTGTGCTCTGCAAATGAAATCCTGCCGTTGGCAGGAAGAACATGGTGGTTAACACTCTGAAAATCAGTTTTTGTGCAGACCACAGCTGGCGTGAAGGGGCAAGGGAAAGCAATGGAGGAAAGAGAAGAAAAAAAGGGAGGAAGGTGGGGGGGGGGGGCACTAAAGGAGAAAAATAGACATTACCCGTAATAAGAAATGAAGGAGAAGGCTTTGCTCTTGGCCTCCTTCTTCACTTGTTCTGCTCCCACACACACGTGCACGTTCGCAGTGTCAGACTCACAATCAGAAGACCACGCGACGAGCGGACCACGTGACCACAGGCTGCCCGCTTCCAGTTGTTCTGAACGAGTGAAACCAGAACCAGGGGTCCAGCTGTCCCGCGGGTCTGAGCGGGGGGTCTTTGGGGGGCCGCGCGGTGAGATAGAAATCACTCGCTGTGATCATAACCTTCACAGTGCTGGATCTGACCAGCTGCCCCGGGGGGGCGCGGCTTCGCCCCCCCCGCCATCACCAGCCGTCCATTGGCGCCGCTCGTTTCAACCTCAAGTTCATTCTCCCGACGCACTCGCTGCCGTGGCCTCTGTTTAGAATAGCTGGGCTTTTTCTGTGCTAACCAATCGCGTGTCACAATACGACATTCAGAGTGGAAATATAGAAAGAACACACGTGCAAGTTAACCGCACAAAGAAAACCTCAGTGTTTACTTACAGTTGAGCATTTAGTAACATCACTGATTAGAAAGAGACAAAAGTATTAATCAGTCTTTTAATAAAATAATGATCATGTTGTTGATTATCGTTGCCAAGCAACAGGACGAGCCAACCCGTCCTTCATGATCACTAAAGAGGGACTTTGTATTGTAATTAGATGTCTTTTTTAACCTAGTTAACAAAACCAAAATGTATCATCAAGAACTTTTACCCATCACCGAGCTGACGCCACACGAGAGGAAACTGTATACGCTGCTATATTTCAACACTCACTTGAACCTCCCATAGATATGAACAAAAATCCCCCCCCCCCCCCCGCCCCCCTACACACACACACACGTATTATTTATAGGTCCTGATGAGGGTGTAAAACAAGACCGCCTCTCTTTAGAATACCCCTCACCAAAATCCATCCCGGAATAGCAGGTGCCCGTCCAGCCAGCCGCAGTGGGAGGTTTCGGAGCTCGAGGATAAATAGAAAGATGTTTACTCAACGACAGAAAGAAAAAAGTGCTAATCTCCAATCAAGTCCCAAAGGCAGATAGTTAGCAAGGAGAAGCTAAAAAAAGCCCAGAGGGGAACACATTCCAGCTACGATCGAGCTTAACTTTGATCTCGCTACAGTATACACTGACCCTCGTGCACTGAAAATGATTAGCACTTTTGTACTTCTGTGGAGTGATTTAGGAGGACGATATATATATAGAGATGAACTTAAAGGACATAATGCGATGAAAGTTGAGCATTAGTGCATACTCCGCAGTTCAGAGGGATGGAAAATGCAGGGCGGCGGGGGCGCTCTGAAGACTAATGGAAAGCTCGGTCGGAAAACGTCAAGTGACTGATGACCTTGGCAGGGAGCATGTTTTACTGAGGCGGTTGGGTTTCTACATTAAGAACCAACATTTATTAATTGTCTGTTAAAGCCGTAAAGAAAAGACCAAAATGTGGTCTCTGCAGTTTACATCATACATTAGTTGTAGCGGATTTATTTTTTGTGATTTTAATAAGCGGAGGATAAACACGAGATGAACTTCAAATGTAACAGATTGAATTCATTTGTCAAAGTGGAGACTATTCATTTAAAAATGAATCAAAATTGTCAGTGAAGACTCATTAAAACAATGAACCTCTTCTTCAGGTTGATTTAGAAGGAGATGAAATACAAACGGGTGATTGTGATCCAGTGAGTCATCATAATAAATGTCTGACTGCAGCAAAGAAGCACGGAGTGTCCAACCTGTTCTTTCATGGAGAGCAGCACTCCCTTCAGCCTCTTCGTGGGGTAATATTTTGCATCAGTACTTTGTGGATTAGGAGCTGCGATGCAGGCTTCTGTTTGTTGGTCTGTACACACATACACAACCGACAATAGCAACATATTTTCCAAATATTCTACTGACTTTGGCAGGACAGAAGAGTCACTAATGATGGCGACATAATATCAAGAACTGGATACCAAAATGACTTTGAACCCAAACTGAACTTTGATATCGAGTTCCGTATGGAGTTTGATCTATTGATCTATTAACCCTGACCCTAAGGGTCTCCTCGGTTCATCCTCGGTCTGCACTTTGTGGTTCGTGCTTATTTCACATATTTGTAACACTGCTTCGGTTTTGACGGCTCTGAAAGAGGACGTTCAACATTTAAGCTCCAAGTTTTAAGACACGCGGATGGGTTTTCTTGAGACTTGAGACGTGTCACAGAGGACGACGGGCCGTTGTGCAAATAACTCCTTGATATTCTGCAGATTAACAGTCACTTTGGACTTATTAGCGGAGGAACTGTAAATGTGCAGCAATGCATGCAGGCTCGATTTTACCATCGCGCGTGCACTGCTATTTTTTAAGTGGTTTGGATGGTTGTCAACGTTCACTTTGGCCACTCGATGTAGGGTCCCATGTCCTCCAGCATAAAGGTGGACTGTTACCGGCATGTGCCAGCGGCTAATGGCCAGTGTGGTTTACTTCTAGTCTGTGGGCAGTAAAAGGCCCTTTCAATGAAAACTGTTGGTTCAAATCTTGAAAATTAAACTTTTATATGACTGGATGTGAAACAATTTGGTTAATTAAGGTTAATTTGCCCAATTAATTCAGCAAAACAACAAAACAGTAAGTAATGACCCACTAAATTGTTTGTCGGGCCACATTGGTGTATTCAGCCATTTTTTCCAGGAATACAAATTTTCCTGTTTCTATCATCAAGAAGAATAAGTACAGTATGGTCTCATCATCACTGTGAGGTTGCCAGCAGAGAGAGGACGTTACTGCCCCTGGCAGATAAATAGCCCTGTACATTAACCTCCATTAAATAATGACAGCTACGCTATGCTATGCTATGCTATGAGCTTCCTGAGCTTAATATTTAGCCCACAAACAGTAGAGTTTGTCGCTGCAAAAAATAAACTATAAAATAATACTGAACACAATAATACTTTAACAATGTTGTTGAATTACATGAAACAATAAACAATAATGTTTCTCTAACCGTAGCTGTTTTTTATTTTCTGTTTTGTGCTATAAAATATATTTTCTGTTCCCTTAAAAAATACCCAAACTCTCAAAAACATCTGTGACAGTTTGGGGGCAGTAATTGTTTCAAATGTTAAACCTTTAACAAACTCGCCTGCATTCAGTCACACGCAGAAGACACTTTCACTTCAGTTCACTATTATTACATTTAAAGACAGACACAAGAGGATTATCTGAATCAAGCCAAACTCTGTTTGAGACCAGAACATTTCCCACAACAACACAAAAAAAGGTGTAGTTCCCCCAGTCTGTGAAAACTCTGACATCTCATGTTGCTCTCCTTAAACAGAACACACGGAGAGGGCAGACATCATAAAAAAAAGGGCCTATCCACCTGTTGCTCGGCATCGGGGGAGCATTTGAACCCCACCTGCAATTCTTTGGTCTGGCAGACTGTGACTATGTGTGTGTGTGTGTGTGTGTGTGACCAAGTGCGTCTCCCCATAAACAGGTGGGGTTCCCCGCCACAGATATCCGGTTCCCGTCTTTGATAACGCATTACAGACTTCATTAATTTCCCTCACTGCGGCCACGCAACTCGCCGTCTGACAATCTTGGCCGAGGAATTTTTGTGTGAGCACACCTCCTTGGACTTGTGTAACTTTTTACAAGCAGAGATTAACATGTGTGAAAACAAATGTAATTTGAACCTTTATTGTTTTAGGCGATGTTAAAAGAGCTGTCTGTGTTGGGCACCGCGGGGGAAGGGGGGGGGGGGGTAGTTGAGGAGATCCGTTGAAGCACATATTCACTCAAACAACACAAATACACTCAAGGTTTGCTTCACATTTCTAAAGAAAGGCCGAGGTGAAGAACAAAAAGTATTTGTGAGGCGCTGACGAATCGTCTTTTATAGTTATGTTAACAGGTCTCAAGAGTCTACACACATTTCTGTCCCCTTGAGCTCTTTTAAGCCAGGAAGCACAACACACACACACACACACACACACACACACATCTCACATGTCCAGTTTTTGCAGAGCTAATTTGATTTTACTTTGTTTTCTTGACATTGATTGGTGATTCTCGAGCACATGGGACACCGGACACCGCGGCCCCCCCTCGATTCCAGTTGTGCGGTGACTCATCTCCTCGTCTGGCAGATGACACGGCGGCGGCGGGGGCGGCGGCGAGGTGAACTTGGACTGGACTCCACTGCGTCCACATTGAAGCCGTGAGCGCCGTGCCTCCCAAAGCATGTGCAGCATCCCAACTAACGGAACAATACCGGGGATTAGGAGGCCGGGCTAAATTTAAAGGCGCCGGAGAATGCCTGTAAAAACACAACGACTTGTTTATTGTCTCGTCTTTTTGCTCAAATCAGTTGCTCCAAATCGCAGCGAGTAACACTCTGGGAATGTTTATTTAAACCTTGTAGAGGATTGTGTTTGCTGGGGTTCGGTGGGGTAATTTAGGGCTAAAAAAAGCTGGGGACCAAGCTAAAAAAAATGAATCCAAACCAAGTCCTCTAGGACAGTTTCTGTCAACAAAGGAATCTTTCATGTTTAGTGTTTGATTTGGCTTTAAATGAGGCATCCATTTAATGTGAGAACAAAAAGAAAAATGGATTACGTGGCAACAAACATTTCTCAAAGAGTCAAACGCTGTTTCTCTTTGGCCCGGCGGGGGAATATAGATTATACTGGAAATGATATTGCGCTTTGATTCCTGCATCACCTGTTGTCAGTTTGCTGGTCACAGAACATCTGCTGCAGACGTTAGCAGCAGAGCCTCTAAGTACTGTCTTCTAGTTAAATGCTTGGTGTGCCCAGACAGAAGCTCCACCATGACACCTTGAAAACAGGCTGTGTGGGTTGGGGGGCGGCATGAACTTGACCCGGGGAGGGGGGAGGAGGCCCGAGTCATCATTGTTCTACAGTCAGGACAGAGGGTCACCACATGAACGGCTTCTGGACACTACTTTATCCTAAAACAATTATGAGCCATACAAACATGCATGGGTATCAAGTCATAAATTACATTCTGTTTTTTTATTTTAATTTGTGCAACTCCACAGACATGCTCAGGTGAAATAAACTGGGCTTTACAAGCGTTGATGGAAGAATGAAACCCTCTCTGATCAAATAAGAGCCACTAGTGCAACATTGTTGAAAAGGATATCCATGTCATTTATTTTTAGAAAGCTATACCAACTATTTTAAAAGGTCCTCATAATGTAGATACGCGGGTCACCGCGGCCATTGTTTTCGTCTTGTTGTTCCGAAGAGGGTGCGGCATCTGTCCTGACCTTTGACTCCGTATCGTTGTGGCTAACGTGGCTCGGCGCTTTATCCTGATCAGACAAGCTTCTTGATTTAACCCGAGAGGAAAAACTTTTCTGGAGAAGCCGAGGTATTTTTGGCCCCAGCGGCAGACAAAGACCATGTGGATGCTTGATTTTCGAGATGATTTACAACGCTCAGGCATCCGTAAATCTATGGTGATGAAAAGATCGACAGGCGCACCACAGCGGCCGCTGAACAGTGGGAGTGGGAAGTTGTGGATAGAAAACCAAACAAAACCGTTTCATCAAGCAATTTTTGATCTCCCGCTCCACTGAGTATTGATTTTTGTGGTTCACTGTGTAACTTTGTGTGCGATCTTTAACAGCTCAATGCCAATGCAGTAGTGTCTGTTTTCATTTAATTAACAAGGTCAATCGTTACTACAAACAGAGCAAACCCTATTCTTTGTGCCCCATCTTTGCCTGTTCTTATTGCCAGTTTTTAAGATGTTATTTAAGACTACGTGAATATGAGAAAAGAGGGAAAAGGCCTCCCCACACGCAAGTAATTCAGTTTTGAGTTTGCTGCAAACAGACAGCAGGCGTAACTGCTATGTTTGATTCAAAACCGTATTGATCTCCGCTCCTTTTGATTCACATTTTTTTTCCCACTCACAGCCAAATCCTCCCACACAGGCTTCTGCTTGTGAAAGATCACTTACAGACAGTTTAGAGATACCGGCCATGCACCGAAAAATGGTTCTCGGAGAATATTGCTTTTAAACACGTATCGATTCCGCTCGCATTCATGCGGGTGTTGAGTGGAGCGGGGAGATGCAGCGGTGAAAAAGGACACTGCGTCATGAGCTATCAGTTTCAGTGGCTCAAAGAGAAACATCTGGTTGGACTCGCCTCCAAAGAACACAAGCCCAGCTAAGGAGACTGCATAAGTTGGGAGCAGACAGCCTTCAAAACAAACGCCACCAGCTTTGTTGGCTCCTGCCACAATTTGCTCCAGGTCTTACTCGGTTTCGGAGCCAGCAGTCTCACAATGATCTCCATGTGCAGGAGGAACGCATTGCGATGCCGCCGGGGCCCGAGATACAAAGGAAAGGTGAATAAAGGTGCAGTTACTGTGCTGATAACAGATACCCCTCCTATGAATACATTACATTGTTGCTCCTTTGGACACTGTACATAGTTTGGCTTTAGAGTAATCCATCAACCTAGGGTGAGAAATAGCCTTCTATATTTGACCATCACATCTTTAGCTTGTTCTCTATGTGGGTACAGGGGCAGCTGAGGAGACAACCCTCTCCATCAGTCATAGCTGCTGGCCCGAAGCCCGGGGGTCCTGTCACTAAGGGGCTTACACCAAAGAATCTTCCCCTCATCCGTACAAAAGCCAAGCAGGTCAAAAGGCCCTAAAATGATTTGCATAGCCAATGAGGTACTGACTTTATGACTAAAGTCCACTATTTTGACTGGGAGTGGTAATACTCTGAGGTCTAATGTCCTGAGCTTTATTTGGTCGCCTTACAATCAGTACAGCAGCCAAATGGCCGTACAATTCTTCATCGTTAACGAGCAAGTCTGAGGATTTACTACCATCATCACCTCAGGAGAACCAAAATGCAGCCCTTCAAACACTAATCAACCTGGATACAGTTCATTTCATTCTTCTGCGTCAGTCCAATTTAAAGCATTAAACACAAACATGAGTCAAACCAGCCCCATAAAACGCAAGTGTAAAACCGGCGATAGGAAAACATTTGGCCAAAAGGAGCCGAAACTGGGAATTACTTCTGTAACACTGCCGGGTGACCACAAAAATCTGTCTGTGAACCACGTCAAGACTGTGATCATTATTTCACTCTTTACTCCGGCTTTTCGTCTGCGTTCGTTTACCACCGCATCAGCATTTTTCCTCCAAATGAAATCCAAAGCCATTCCTTTCCTTTTCCGGGCCCTTCTCAGAGCTCCCCTCGTACCCGTTATGGTTTTTCTCTCCTACACGAATACCTCAGCAGTTGCAGTGTTTCATCCAGTTACGGATCTTAGTCAGACTTTTAACAAGTTTGACGTGAGAGAGTTTGACAAATTGACAATGAATTGATCTCAAAGATTCAGAGTATTTCCGTCTAAACGTGTGACTCAGTACTTCAGAAACTCGAACAGAGTTTGCTATCAAAGTTATGGATAGGAAATCTAATATAGCAATGAGCTACCCAATGAAAGATACTGGTATTTGACTTCTAGCATGTGCACAATCCCTGCAGTAAAGATCTTGAGTGTTTTAGATCTGCTGAATTCAGTCGGGCAATTTCTAAGCTGGAACAAAAATATCCACTGGCAAAGCCAGATACCTTGTGGTCACGATTCCCACAAAACTACTCATGGCAGGAATGATTGACGTATTAAGTGTAAATAATGGTCCAATGTCTGCATCAAAGAACAAATCAGGCCATTTCTGAAATGTTTAGAAGTATTAAACTTTCGGTCAATACTATAACAAGAAATGCTGCAAGATGGTTTGAGAGGCTTTCTATTCCCTATCTACACAACTGCAAGTTGTTTATTCTAAACTTGGCAACTTTGGGAATTTTGCAAAAGGTTGGAGAGGATCTGCAAGTAATGATTTGTCGTCATTCCGTTTCAAATCAGAAAAACACTTACTAATTATCTCCGGCGGGCATTAGGCCTGGGAGCCTCGTACGTCCAGTCATGCGTGTGTGCATCAGTCTGTGCACGGCTGATCTCGCATACTACTGGACCATCAGCCTGTGCGTTCTGTGGCAATTCGTAAACGTGCGATCGAGGACCTGTGGTTGCGGTGGTTCACAATTTTTTAAAAACATTTTATTGACGGGCTCATACCGTCATTGACTGCTGACTACTCACTCCTTGCTCTTCCGGTAGAAGCCGCAAGGGATCAGCAGCTGCTTCATTAGCAAAAGAGGCATTTCCTGAAATCGGCTAGGTTAAAAACAAGCCTTACATACAGGCCACACTGTGTCTTTCGTTGTGGCTCAAGCAAAACCATAAATCCTGAAAGACGAAGTATAAATACCCACACGGGGTGTTACAAATGGGCAACAAATGAATTGTGTGGTCCATCCCTGTGTTGCATAATGAGAAGTTTGGAAAATGTGTCCGCCTTGATTTTTAATATTCCCATGCCCTCACTGCTTTTCTGCAGGTCCATGCAGTCATGTGACGTAGTCATTTGTTTCTAGGGAAGGCAGGGAATACACATGACATTATCCTGCTGTTGCATCTTTTGCACTACTCGCAGCAGACAGCACTCGTGATTTTCAAGAGTCCTCATTCTCCGCTTGAGTTGACCGCCACCGAGGCCAAGAGAGGCGGTATGAAGTCATCACAAAAGTCAAGAGCTACTGTGCCACAGAGACCGATGTTCAAGGAGGGAAGAAAAGTTGGCTGAAAATCAGTGTTGTGTCACTGGAAAAGATTTGCAAGTGGGAGGAATTAGAACAGGGGGGAAGCAGGGAGGGAGGGGTCGAGGGAGGAACTCATTGGAGGGGTAAAAGGGAGGGGGAGGGGAGGGGGGAGTTAGATGAATAAAGACATAAAAGCAAAGTTACAGGGAGCGGAAGAAGGTGAAAAAGACCGGTGGTTGCGAAGGAGAAGGGCCGGCGGTGTTGATGGAGGAGGTGGAGGACATTTTTCCCTGGCTCCAGGCCCAGCTGGTGTCTATACGCTGGACCGCTGCGGGTGTCAGATCTGTACTCCGACCCTGGAGACAGCTGGAGGTGTCAACGCCGAGCCAGCCTCAGTTGTACGTCCCCACAAGACTCGGCCATGTGTTTGCGCACAGAGCAGCCCCACTGTCACAACAAGCAGATTTCACATTGACAAATGATCTCCCTCGTCTTCTCCCTGTCTGCACAATGTTACGCAATCGATGGTTTGATCGGCCGCCTTCGCAGATTCGAGTCAACACACTCAAAGGGAGTAACACTCGGCATTTATACATTCAAAATGTAAAATGGCTACTTGAAAACCAATAGTCACAACCGGAATGACTTTGGAGTGCTTGTTTGAGCATGGAAAGACCCAGAAGGAAAGCTACAGAGCGGCTTTCACGGCCCGTTTACTTTGAAACAATCACTCACCACCGGGGTTTTAAGTTATCGACCACAACACACAGACATTTGAGGGGTTAACAAATCAAACTAGCAGGAAGGCCTTCTCTTCATTTCCTAATGCGCTCCAGAGAAATATTACGCTTATACCTCTGAAACCACCGTGTCGCCTTTAAGGAGTCTTAGCGTTGCACAAGGGGAGGAAAGATTTAGGACACATAGGAGAAGATGAGAGGAAGTCATTTCTCTTCCTGTTTAGTTTGATGTTTGTTTTTTCTCATGCTGGGGCCAAACGAGTAGCGTATCCTGCCATGAGGAAACATTGCAGATAGGAAGCGGCAGCACGCATTCCTCTGTGTAATGAGGTTAGTTCTGGTCTTGAGGTGGATGAAGATGATGTGACCGTCGTGGCAGGAATCAGGAAACGCCCACGTCATGTACAAAGAGGTTTAGTTTACGAATCAATACCCAAAACCTCACTAATAAAATGAGAATAAAAATGTCCTAAAATAATGAAATTGTTCGATGAAAACAGGTGGCCCTTCCACTGGAGCTCTCCAATTGAGATCTGACGGCTCACTCGAATCTTCCTCAAAATAATGTGTCCATTTCAGCCGAGACGCAACAGAGTCAGAGACCAGATGTGTTATCGGGAAATGGGATGCCTAATAAATCTTTGGCATAGTGTTATTGAATTAGTAGGGACTCAGGACCAGACACCATCTTAAATCCTGTCTTTTCCAGGTCACTGCTTTTGATAGCGATATATTAGAGTCCCACATGATATACTTGCGTATCTGCCGTCGTTTTTCTCCACCTCTATCTGCCGCGGCATTGGCGAGGGGGTGACGATGAATAATAAATGAGTCTGAATTTTCTGATGGAATTTCCATTTATTTTTCAGGATAGAGGATTTACACCTAATACCTTGCAGTGCCCCTTTAGACAGTTGCTGTTTGTAGCACAGATTAACAGTGAGATCTCCATCTCGTCCGTGGCATTTAAAAGACACTTATTAGTCGTAGGACTCAAATCTTACATGTTCAAGCTGAATTAAAGTGACCGCCCTTAGAATAAATATTGGGAAAGCATCAAATCTTCTAGTACAACTCAAACAAACAATGTATATATGTGCTCTTTAAGTCTAAACCATATGATCTTATTTACATGTCTGCCTGACTGGTTTGGTCGCAGTGTTCTTTTAACTTGATTCACATCATGTGAATCACCAAAGTCATTCGGGTCGATCTGGAGAGACATAAACATTTGTACCTCAAAGCATGGCCATCTATCCAATAGCTGTCACGATATTTTTGCTCCAAGCCCCAAATGTGAGCTCTGGAGGAAAAGTCGTGGATCCCTGGAGTCGCCGGTATTCATCGCCATGAACATCTGCACTACAACGCCGACAGGTGAAACATTTCATCTGCTCGTCTGTGTTCATCCTCTGGGGATGAGGAATGTCCATCCAGCGATGGCAGCGATACGTCAGTCTTGATCAAAGTGGTGGACCAACCAAGGCTGAAGGTCCAGACAACCTACATCCCACGTTCATGGATGTGGAGGGTGCATGAATTAGATGATTTGGGCACATGTTGATAGATTACATGACATTATAACAACAAGCGCAGATTCTTCCCCTTCATAAACTTACATAGATCACCTCCTTGCTCTGACCTTTCCTCTCCTTACAATTTTAGCAACGGGGGGAAAGCTTATCCTACTTTCCTATGGATGAAAGCAGGAGCGAAATACCTCACAAGTAAGTGTAAACAAGCGCACACACACTCACATGACAGATCTTTCCTTTCTTCCCAACAAGGCTCGTAATCGGATGCCTGGATGCCCCTTGCCATCCCTCATTACCCGGCATTCCTGAGGGCCACATGCCGAGGGCGCGGCAGAGAGACTGGTGCGAGGTTGGCGCTGGGCCAGGTGACAGTGATTGATCCAATATGATTGATGGCTACAGCTGATGCACCAGCTCTGTTATCAATTGTTCTACGATCTGGCACTTCACACCTTGTAAAAGTGCTTTAAGCGTCGGGATGAGTGAGGGTGCGCAGTGCTGGAAGTAGACAATGGTAAGTGTGAAAAGTTGTGGAACGCGGTGGAACGCGAGGAAGGACTAGACATTGTATAATTCCAAAGCTGTCGGATTGACAAAACAGGGCAGCTGTCAACGTTTAGCAGCACTTGCATTGTTTTTCACAGGACAAAAGAATGACATAGTGCTTATAACTGTCATCCAGAATCAAATATCAAATACGTTTGTCTGTTTTCAAAGGGCAGAAGTCTCGGCGCACGAAGAACCATTTGATCCACCGGCTGTAATCACCCACCAGCATTGCGACCGGTTCATTCTGCGAGGGCACTGAAAAAAAAAGAAAAAGATCATAATTGTTTCCGTGTTAAATGGAAATACGCGCTCTCTCGTCCAAAGGGATCGAGGCTAAATGTTTAGCCGAGGTGAACAGGTGGCACCTTCAAGCCCCCTCACCCCCCACCTCCCCTCCCCACTCCACAGCTCCACTCGTCCTGCGGTGAGCCGCATAGCTGAACTGCTTTCCGAGCTTCTGCTTGGCGGCCAAGGAGCGAGTTGCTTTGTGTCCCGGCGGGGAGGCAACCTATCGGCAGGCGTGCCAGCCGAGTGAGGGGAGATATAAAAGCCTCATCTGTGACCTTGTGAGACACCAATAGCTGTTTGCCCTTTACTGCACTGCCGTGCTCCTATATTGTGTCAGTAGAAACAAAGGAAGGAGGCCTTAGGAGTAATTCAGTTGATATCAACCTATCACGCGATTTAGCAAATTTAGGCAGAGGCCGACAATCATTTCGTGCAATAAATTGGGAGGTTAAGTTTGGTGGAAATTATAATCCAATTCCTTTGCCTTTTTGCACTGAGCGACGGTGGAGTGCGTGGCTGCTTAGTCAGTTAATAAATGTGCCATTTTTGCCAAAACTACTGATATTAGACTGAAAAATGCCTCTGGCCCTGATGTTGTTCACCAATAGACATTATTGAGCTAGACTTGAAGAGTCTGTTCTAACTCCAACTCTAATAATTGGGTGTCAGGCGAGAAAAGAAAAGGTCGGCAAGCTTGGAGTTTTCACTTGTTTAGGCTTTTCTGCCAGTTATTTGAGAAACGTATAGATGTTGATTCAGTTCCTGTTCCTTTGAAACCAGTTTTGGTCATCCCTTATCGCGTATTACGCCAACATTCTCTTCTTCAGTGCCGGAGCTTCAAAGGAAAGAAAAATCTTCTTTATGGTCTATTTCATCTCCGTGGCCACAGGCCAGTTATGGAGTCAGGAGTTGATCGATTTGTTTCCCTTAAAGATCCTTGGTTGAGTGGGATTGGTGACAAAGCCTTGGTTCTGTTTATATGGGCCCCCGGTGACCTGAGGGTATTTGAGCTGCCCTCCGGGGCCCAGTGATCAGAATGCTCTGTGTTATAACCGTGAGCGCCATGCAAGGGGTTAAGACTCGGTCGGGCTGCGAGGGCCAAGCCTTCAACACACCAGAGGATCTGCCGTTCTCTTTGCCAGGATCACAAACCGACAGCCTGCCACCTCTCGATGGCCAGTGAAAAATACCAATCAATCATTACCTGAAGCCCGCTCTGTAAACATCATATATTCTGTGCGCACGTGGACTATTCTGATACGATATCTTTTGTTTTAAGATGTTCTCTCTCTAAACGGAAAACCTCCTGGTTTACAAGAATTCTTAGCTTAAATATTTTAGTGTACGGTTCAGGCCATCGAAATGTTATTTTATACACAGCTTGCAACTCTGAGTTTTGGTGAACGCACGATTTAAAGTAGCACTCTGGTCAAATCACTGTGGATTTTTAAAAAAAATTGACTAATCGATTAGGCAACAAGATCGAAGAGTATTGTGATAAAGTACATATCTTTACACCGATAATGCTCATAAGAACTGCGTTATGTTTTGTAATAATTCCACAGAGGAAAATTAGACGTAACAAATCTGGTCCCATTCCTCAGCTGCACAACCGCTTTCTGCTTTTCCAAAAAGAATCACACGTAAGACGAGTCTGTCAAGATATGAGGTGGGGTCAAAGGGTCGGCGACGCAATGCGAACCAATAAGACACCAATTCCTTGTGTTAATAGAGTGCCATTTTTTACTAAAGAAGCAAATGAGAATATGGTTTGAATGCACCGAGGGAGCCTCCAAAGGGTTCTGGCGTGAACGTTTGTCCCACCACACATGCAAAATGAAGTCATGTGTTCCACCAGGGATGCACTCCGTTTGCGTGATCCATCACATCGGGCATTATCAGTCACATAATGAAGGCTTTGGTTCCACTCCCATGCTTTCCTTTCTCTCACACTCAGACAACCCCC
Source organism: Pungitius pungitius (assembly GCF_949316345.1). Lineage (NCBI taxonomy): Eukaryota > Metazoa > Chordata > Actinopteri > Perciformes > Gasterosteidae > Pungitius > Pungitius pungitius. Next base: position 14,834,277 of record NC_084901.1, read on the forward strand.
CCCCCCTTTCCCCCCCGCCCACCACCACAAATAATAAACTATCTCATCCCTTTTTCATTACACAAGTATTCCAACGCTGGAGTAGCCTGAAGGTTAGCGAAGCTTTCATGTGACCAGAAGGTCACATGGTCTCAATGTGCCAGTATTGTGATGTTAGTGCTGCGAAAAACCTGGACGGGGGAACTGAGTGAATATCCGACGACCTCCATCAAAGTGCCCTTGAGCAACATGGAAAGCTCTTGTTGGCTCCAATCCCGCTTGCCCGAGACACCTCGCAAGCTGTATTTACAGCCAACACAAATCAATAGACCTCATGGGTGTACGTGTGTCACTGAGAGGATGTCAGTAAGAAACCGCTTAGTCCTTAAAATAAAACCTGTTGTGAATACGTTTCGGAGGGAGGGGACGAAGTCGTGTGAAACGCTCTGGAACGAGATTCAACACTTCTAATTTCATCCATCAGCAACAGGGGCTTTCGCCTCAAAGCCAATGTGTTTCCTGTTAGCCGAACACCGTTCGTGACAGCCCTGCGATTAATTGAAACATTAGAGAGGGGGGGTGGGGGGGGGGGAGGGGGGAATGCTCTGGGGCTCATGTGGCCTTGGTCGCATGCACTGCAGTCCCGACAAGACACGGAAAGCACAAGCTATCCAGCGGGAGCTTAGCCTAGCCCTCGGAGCCGGCGGGCTAGCTCTCGTCCCTCTCGTGGGGGGGGGGGGGGGGGGGGACGGGAGGGAGGGGAGACCAGATGTAACTTTGTACTCAGCATTAGCACTTGTATCATGTCGAGGCAGCCGGCGCGGAAGTGTCCCTTACGTGACGAGGTCTTTGTTATGCCGTGCGTGGATTCTTTGGGGAGGCTGCTCTTCGGTCTCCAAGTAACACATACTGTTCAAGTGGACATGAAAGACCCTGAAGCGGAGGGTCGCCGGCTTGTTATCCGGCGCTATGTAGATATATAGCATATAAAGTATGGAAAGTGGGAGTGGAGTGGTGGCAGGATGGGTGTGCCGAGGGACCCTCCCGAAGCCAAAAGATTAGAGGTTAGATTTCAGTCTCAGCTCATGTGTCCTTCAGCGAGACATTAAACAGCCAGCGCAAATCCACAATAGATTATTTAAAAGCTCCCAGGTCAAATATTTGCAATTTTAGCATCATTTGTTTTGCGTCTTTGGTTTTTTTTTCTTCACATCATCATTTGTTTGACACTTAGCTTTTAAGTTCAATAATGAAAACCTTTGCTGGAGTACGAGTAGATACATTTGTGTCTTGAATTGAAATCTTCCTCCCATCCATCTGTGAGGCTTTAGGCCGTGTTGGCCTTCTTCTCACGACGCTCTCTGCAGTTGATCTGTGGGCAAATGCGTCCGTACGTCTGCTGTGACGACCGACTGAAGCGCTGCGATCTTCGTATCTGTTATCGAGCATTTCCATGAAACTAAAGACGAGTTTTTATTTTGACAGTGACAAACTGCCACTACTCTAATTTTGTACCAACATTCGCAAGACTTCTTTGTTTTTTTCTCTGAAAAGTCATTTAGCAATGGTAGTCATGTCTTTGTGCAACGGAAAACTGTTGTGCGACATTTACGGCATGCCAGGGGTCAACGGAGCCAGCCTGGAGCAAACTGGCGTGTCAGTCCAAAGACGTACTTGGAAATGATCTTAAGCATTATTTACGAGGCTGGCAACTGCTATTACGATGAACTGTGGCATCACCTAAGCTCAGCCTATTAGGCATTTATTTGCAGCAATGTGGCACCTTGCACATCAAAGCTGTCTGCTCCGGTATTCCCTTCACCTCCGGCAGCCTGCAGTTAATTGCATGATCTGACGGTAACACAAAGAAGGTTGTGACCGGGTGCTCTCTGCCGGGACAGTAAACTTGCCCCACAACCTCGACGACAGCTGCCGTGCCCTTGAGCAACGTGCTAAACCCGCAACCAGCCCAGTAGCGTTGGCAAACGATGTGTAGACGGGGCCGTGTGGATGTAAACAGAATATTTTCAAATGGATTTTGAACTGCATGGGAAAACGTCACCAAATGGAACATTGGAGATTTAGGCAGAACACATGAAAGTAGTGTGGTGAGGTGTGACAGTGTTCTTCACAGCAGATAACAATGAGTGCGTCTCGGTGTGGGTTTGTTTCCTGTTTTATTTTGTAGTTTCCTGCCTCTCCTTGTACCTGGGTTAGCATCACTTCCTGCCTTGTCCTGTCATCCCCTGAGATTGTCTGATTGCTTCCACCTGTGTCCAATCACCTGCACCTTCCCAGTGTCTCTCATGGGTGGATTGAATGCGTTTCCTATGTCGGTGAGTTTTTGTTTGCTTGTTTTGCACCAAGGCGTTTCTCATTATTTAAATTAAGCCATTTGCTGGAAATCTGTGAATCTGTGAAATCTGTAAATATCTTTAAAAACAAGTTAATTGTTTTAAACGTATCAACAGAAAAGGTCTTTAGTACTTGAGTCCAGTCTTGGTCTCTCGATCGCTTTGTGTAGCGTCTCGTCGGACTCGGACATGTCTCTGTCTCAGGCTCGGCTGTAGAGAAATGGCCGAGCTGTCTTTCTAGTAATTCCTATACTATTTACTATCATTTCTCCTGCGTTACCGAGATGAGGAGTAATCCAAACTGGGTGCACAGTTCAGCAGGACAACTTTTCACGGTCACAGCCTTCCACTGGTGGCCAAGTTGCAACGCGTCACAAGCTGGCAGTAATGCTTTTATTTTGCATTAATAGGTGCATTAACAACCTTTTTAGTAATGATAGGTCAAACCGTTGTTATGTCATTAAATCAAGCTTTAAATCAGGCGTGAGAGGCATTAACTCGATGGAACTGGTTATGGCAAGTTAGTTGTAAAGATCAGAGATTACACTTTCACTCAACACCCACATTTGCCCTCTGGGGTCATCTTTTGCAATTATCCTGTCACTTAGATATTTTGATTTCAGTAGGCAGAAGCCTTTGATTTGTTGCATTGTTGGGAAAACCCGCCGCGGGGGAGGAGGATTTCACTCTCAAATGGGACAGGAAGCGATCCCAGAACCATCCCGCTGCTTTCAGACTAGAACAAACAAGATTTCTGATCAGCAAAACAGGAAGTTCTGAAGCGCCTGACTCACAGAAACTCCTCTCCTGTGTTGCGGGTGACGTCTGCTCCACCTGTGGCGTGTGAGCGTGGTTTTGTGGGTATTCTGAATTGTACGAATGGGAGCAGTCACTGGTCTTTTCTACTTGGAAAATTGAGGAAGCCCTGAAGCTTTGGGGTTTTGTTGTTCCGCAGCAAGTTGGCAGCTTAATTGAACGGTCTTTAGCTTCTCAATTTTTTCCCAGTTAAATCATCCGGTTACACAAAGGCCACATTAAAGAGCACAACAAGCATTTGAATAATGTGACAGTTACAGTTGAATGGCAGTTGTGTGTATTGTGATTTGTCACTTGAAATTTTGCTGTCTGCGTGTGTTTAAACTGGACGTCATGAGGTTAGATCTTTATGTATATTTATCTTCATCTCATACGAGAGCCTCTGTGTCAGAAAACATCCATGTAAAGCAGTTTGTTTGAATTAATGCAGGGTTCCACCTCGTTAACATCAGTTATCCAAAATGTCTTTACCACACTCTCAACCCACTGTCCCTTAATTAAGACTCAACCTAAAAGGGGACCCGGCATGCTGATATGACTGAGTTGTTTTCTGTCACAATTTGTTGCAGTTCAGAAAAGCCTTTAAGGCGTTTCACTTACACTCTTATGGTACCTTAGATGCATCGTCTTTATGCGCCTGTAGCTGCTGCATGCTGGGTATTTTGAATGCACTCAACCCGTCAATGCCACTAAATGCTGACGTGCGCGTGTCAGTCAACAATCTAAAGAGTGGAAATTACCAAAATGCTAATGGCGATGGCCTACAAAATGGTGATTGGTGGGGACACAGTTTCCCAGAGTGCTTTTGTTGGGAGTTTATTTTGAAAGGACAGTATGCATGTAAAGGGGGAGAAATCACAGCCAGTTAGATTTTATCCCTTAAAGCTATTTTCTAGACAAAACATATACTTTAAAATATAATTTATAATATGATTGTAATATTTTATATTATTTGACACAATGACCAGACACACAAACATTACTTAAATTTTTGCTTTATCTATTCCAGGCCCAAAAATGAATAAAACTGAATGCCATTGATGAAATATACAATACTATCATTTATTTGGGCTTATTCTTACCGACGCCATTCGTCTCACCACCTGATTTATTCTGCTCAGGCTGCACCGCCGTTGTTTTGACAGAAATCCAAGCCAGCAGTGTGGAAAGAAATAGTGAATAGGTACACCTTTAATCTCCCTCATCCTGCTGTTAGGCCAGGGTGTGTCCCTCGGTCTGCTGTAATAGTCTACAATGAGAAGCTTGAGTAAACACGATCAATGGAAGACACTAGCATATGCACCACCGAGACTTCCGAACACCGCCCTCCCCCCTTTATTCACCCCTCTGTGTATTCAATTACACACCTTTGTGGATTGCAGGCAAATTACAACCTGAGACAAAGGTATTGATGCAATACTACATTTGTGGAGCAATAACAAGTTATCTCGGAAGGTGAAGAAGAAAAAAATCAGGGTTTCCCTCCTTCCCCGTCTCCCTCTCTGCCTCTCGCTCCGTGTACACGGCTCCTCCATGCTCTCTTACTCCTGGATTACAATCTCTTCATCCATTATTAATGAAGTTAAACTACTAGTGGCATGCTGAATGTGCTGCATGGGAGATTTGTAGCTAATCCAGCGCAAAACAGCCCCAGTCACATAATGAAGGGAAAAAAAGCACAAATGTCAACAGTTTCACACTGGGACTGGATTAGACACCCCCCCCCCCTACCTCACCCTCCTCATTCACTCACGGCCTGCTTTTTCTCCTCCACGCCACTAGCACAGAAACCCCTGTGTGCGCACACACACACACACACACACGCTCAGTTTGTCTTGTATCCAGCATGAAGAGATACGAGTGCACAAACACCCTCCTCCTGTGCGTCTCGTTTTTCTGGGCCTTCAACCCGCCGGAGGGAAAGGCCAAAGGTGCGTTTCGGTCTCCATGCGGCGCACAGTGCGCCTCCGTGAGGAGCGGCAGGTCGCACCGGCGTTTCTTAAAATGAGCCCCGCACACAAAGCGGCGTGACGGAGACCTACGACGCGTGCTTACGGTGCGAGTCGATGCCGACCGGCGGGCCCCACGGTGCGTCGTGCCAGCTAGCGATGGGGCTCCAGGAAACACCACAACTGATCAGAACGCGGGACGTGAGACCAGCATCCTGATTTCAGATTAGATGCCCCCCCCCCTCCCTTCATTTCTTCTCCACTGCCTCTACGTCTTTATTGTCCTTTATCTTCCTTTTGGAGGTTTCACTTATTTATCTGCATTTAGCTGTCTTCTAAAACAGCCTTTAAGACTTCCATCTTCTCATTTGCATCTGCCTTTCGCTTTTTTCTCTCATCTGTTAAAGTCTGTGAATTCATCAAAACCTCCGTGTCTGCTGACATTAGAATCATGTTAGCCAGGCTCTGCTGGGACATAGGTTCATGTTCTCCAAACCCTGACCATGTCCCCATTGTAAGTGGCATCTTCAATCTGATAGTGGTTGCGTTACATTTACTGATCATGCACGATAGATTGTCAACGTTTAGACAACACACACGAGCAACTATGCAGTCATGAAATCGTTTTCAGACTGTCGGAACCCAGCAAGAACCCATGACGTATTTGATTCAGATGTTTGGGAGGTAATACGACCTCCGAGCAGCTTTCTGTCACGTCGACGGTTCCAAACCTCGACTTCGGCCAATTGGCAGCCGCCATCTTGGACTGGAATGAACCAGTAGAACCTAATTTACCAGGCCTGCAGAGGAGTGACGTAGAGACGTCGTATAAGGCTCTGATAGCGTCACCGACCTGTCAATCACAAGCTAGCCACACCCTAAATCATGCCCTGCTTTACGAACGATTTGACCACTTAAAACTAACTAATTTGAACCCATTTTATCGAGTGAAAAGTAGTCATTTTCTCATAGAATTCATACAGACTTTTACATGCAACCAGAGACATGACTTCCATCCACTTATAAACTTAGAGAGAGATTTTTTTATTTTATTATTATTCTTTTTTTTTGTCTCCCAAAAAGAATTGTGCAACTTTATTTTGCACATACAATCCATCTCACTCCAGCTGCTCCTCTTCCTCATCCTCTCTCGCTCTCTCTCTCTCTCTCTCTCTCTGCCACAGTAGACCAATTAGGACTAAGCTGATTCCAGTTGTGACCTTCGGGTCCACCTCCGGTCTGCTGACAGGAGAGTTAACATGTAGCCAAACTGTTTTACATGTTATCGACGGGGTGGGAGGCATCATAGTCATTTTATCACACCAATTTCATTCTTGGCCGATTTCCCCTTAGGCGGGTTAGTGGCAGCTTCCCATTGATTTTTCATGTAATTGATCAGAGACCTGCTCGAGCAATTTATTGGCCCGCTCGCACCTGTGATTAAGGCTGAGGCTGCATGTGTTTATGCATGCACGGCGATTATGTTTGCCAAGACCACGCGTGCCATTGAAGAAGAAGAAGAAGTGAATGCCGTCTGAGTCCCAGGGACGTTTTTAACCGTGCTTGACTAAAGCCATGTCATGTCCACAGTCAAGAGGAATGGAGACTGACCGGCAACGACAGGACGTTGACGTGCTCACATGAAGACACAGACCCGAGTGTAATTCAAAGTAATTGTTATTCATTTGAAGCCGCCTCTTTCATGCGATTAATATTAGAGCCAAAACCACGATGACATCAGCTGAGCGTTTTCTTTGGAAGCCGAGGAGAAGATAATTACAGAAGAAGACAAAGACGAAGAGCCGAGTGCTTTTTAAATATACCCCGTGGTAGCCGGGCCGTTGGGGGGGGGGGGGGGGGGCTACAGCCCGTGGTGTAGGTCCTTTTACTGGCCTCGCGCATGGCGGGCCTAAACCACAAGCCGTGCTGCTCGGCGTCGTTGTAGCTCATCTCCCTTTGGTGCTGTGACAGAGCTGGAATAGGACGGATCAGCCATAAAGCCGCTCAACAAGCTCAAGAGCCGTCGGAGAGCCACCCTTTTAATTTGGTTAATTTGCAGGCAGCTTTTTTGCTAGTAACGATTTTGGAGTGATACTTGACAAAATGAAATACAGGATATTTCTGTCTTAAAGGAGAGAGACTGTTTCTCTTCCTCCTGCGGCTCACACCCAATAAAACAATTCCAGCCATTACTGAATTTACAACATATCAGCAGCACGTAAACTGATTTGTTTAAAGAGTTGTGGACTTGGAAACACCAATTTGGCTCAAAGTGGTATCACTATTGTCCAGCCCGAACACAAGGCGTCAATCACGTGTGAGTGGAAGGAGGGGGGGGTGTGGTGGGGGGGGGGGGGGGGTCAGGCTTTTTCACTGGGAAAGAGACCCCCCTGAATAATAGAACCACTTCACATCTGCAGTAGGAGAGCTTTCCAGTGTGTGGTCACAATGACATTTCACTGACTGCTGTGGGGGAGAAAGGTTTTCACTGTTAATGCAGCCTATTGGAGACAAATCAGGGACAAGCTAGTTTTTGTTTTGATTTATATCAATTGGAAACTAAATGTCTTTGTCAATAAAATGGGGTTTAATAATTTCACAAAAAGACTAAACATGTTTAGCTTTAAGAGCCTTTTATTACTCTATATTCTGTACAGCGCATCCGTGCATTTGTTGAAGACTTCAGGCTTTAAGATTGCATATCTATTTATTTTCAACAACCATATTCGTCAGGCCTTAATACATATAATACATTGTGTTTTATACATGGATGGGGGCAGTCGGTTGTAATATGAAGTCTGTAACCAATTACAAAATGCTCCAATTTAAAGTATAAATTCAAAAGGAACAGTTTTGCGAGTTTTAGATTGTGTGTGTGTGTGTGTGTTGGCTGACTTGCTTCGCAGTCCATCACCTCTCCTCTTTAAAGTGGAGGCTTGCTGATACTCATGGAAACCGTGTTTGAAAGTCCTCTCCCAGCGTGCCAGAAGGGGCAAAAGTTGAAATGTGCCACTGTATTGACGCTGGGGGGCTGGTGTGCTCGTTAACAATCAGGAGAGAACGTCAGAGGAGCAGGTCACCCCGTTTCTCACATCACAGCACCATCAGAAATTCTTTCAAGTGTCCTCCTGCGTCGCCAATGATGACAACGGAGAATCGATAAGCGCTTGAAATGAAAAGAAGCCGCCGGTTCGCCCCCGAGGCGAAAGATTTCATCCCCGCCAGCCTCCTGTGAACTTCAGGCATTCCTCTGCACCTTTCCGCGTGAGAACGAGCAGCCTCTCCACTCAATCTTTTCTTTTTTCTCTGTATGAGGAGGCAACAGGAGAATACTGCCGAACCATCGCGCGAACGCACGCTCGGCCTCCTTTCCACCGGGCGGGGCGTGATTTTGAGGGCGTGCACGATCAGGGGGGGGGGGGGGGGGGGGATTTGTGCGCTACTTTGCTGTCTTTTTGCGTGTGCAAACAACATGTTTGCGCTGTTATGCGTGCGTGTGCCATATCACGACATCTCATATTAAAACGCACGGGTCCACGTTTTGAAGAACCGAGCGAGATGCTTTGGCCATTTATTTAGAATTGTTTGTATTTGACCAAAGCTTTTCTTACTGGGAAATTAATAAAAAAATAAGGCCTTCTTGGGCCTTCTGTAGCAGACGATCTGCATAATATCCAATCAGCTATTTAAAACCCACACGGCTTCTTTTGATTCCTCCATCGCTTCACCTTCGGGATACAAGTGTTCAAACCATTCATGCTTCACCGAATTCTGTTCAAGGGATGCAGCGGTGGAGGGTGCGCTTGTTTTGCTTCAGTGTCCCCTGTTGCCTGGATATTCCCGTGTGGATGGGCGCATTAATTACCGCTTTAATGGGAGTATGACTAAAAATGTAAAAGCCGGATTAGGCGCGGGGAACGCGGGCCCTGCGTCCGGTCGGCTTGTTCTCACTTAGGATGCGAATGGGGGGGGGGGGGGAATCAAGCTGTATCTAACGAAATGGATCTATAAAGAACATTTGCATCCGAGCCAGCTGTTCACTTCATCTGCACGTAAATCCGCCGCCCGACCGCGCCGTGTCTGGCCCTGGAGGGGCCTCATTTAAATACGTTGTTTTTTTTCCTTTCGATATTCCAAATATTACGTTTTTTTAAATGTGGTAAATTGTGTTATAATCATTGGCCATAATGGTCAAACAATGAGCTTACTGGAGTACTAATTAGTCTGTAATTTTCTGGTAATACAATAGGCTGGAATGGAATGCGTATCTCTGACTATAAATGCTATATTTCTTTAAATAAACTGCCGGTAAGTGGCTTCAGTCACACATCCCGGGTTGGAGTTGTTTATTTAGCGCGCGCACAGTTTAGATAATAAGCAGCCTCGATGTTTGTTGAAAATTGCAGGTTGCGGTTCGTCAAATGAACCATTACGCCGTGGGTCTGTCTGTGTGCGTGCGTGCGTGCTTGAGTGTGTGTGTGTGTGTGTGTGCGAGTGTGCGGGGGAGCGCGCGTTTTGCATGCCTGCACCTCAAATGGTGCAATGTTACCGTGAACGCACCGCGGCTGACAGGCATAGCGGGTTTTGTTGTGTGTTTAATCACACGCGCGTGTAACTGCCGTCCTGCCTTTTTGTTTGATTGTTGTCGGGAGTTCAGAGGCTCCAAGTTTGCCCTCTGCTCGATCGCAGACATTTACACACCCCTTTAAAAAAAATAGAGAGTCGCGCGCGCACAGACACGCACGCACGCACGCGGGGTCCCTCTCAGAGCTCAAAAGAAGGAAGGGAGAGAAAAAAATGCGCCACTGCTGGAGCTTCTTTCAAGGGGGGAAAAGTTGAGGGAGACAGAAGAGGACGAACCAAGGGGAGACCCGGATGAAAGCGCCTCCTCCGCCGCCGTAAACAGATGGTTATTTATGCGCATGTGAAACTGTCCTAAAAGGTAGCGCTGCGTCTCTCTTCCTTCCTTTCTTGTTTTGTTGAGATACCGTAGCGGGGGAGGGAGCCACATCCACGCGAGGCTCACACTTCAGGACAGAGACGCAAGGCTTCAGCGCTACTGGACCTCTGTGGTTGTCACTATTCAAACACAACCACTGGCGTCCGGACGGTGGAATTTATCCCTCCGCCACTAATAAGACGGCGACGCCCGGGGAAAGCCAAAGCCCAGCGGTGTCTACAGCTGGTAAGTGCAGCCGGGGGCGGGGGGGGGGGGTGGCGAGGTGCTCAAAAAACCTTCATGAAGACTGAGGTGTGTTTAGTTTTGGGTCTGAATCTGCTCTCCAAACCCGTGGAAGAAGTGACGTGAGGGCAGGGTTCGGCTTCCTAGGTCGGCGGATGATAATGATGCGTCATTAGAGCTGATGGAGTGTGTGGAAATGAAAAAGAAGTCCGGTAAACCACTCCGTTAGGTCCTGCAGCCACGGGTGATGGGATTAAAGTGTCAAATGTCGATTAAAGTGTCAGAGAAATTAAACATTTTCGCAATCACATCGTGTAGCTCGTCAGGTTCTAAAATGACGAAAATGACACAACGCTAAAGTCCTTGATTAAAGCTACATTTAAATTATCCTGTTGAAGAAAAAAAGTTTAGAAGTTTTCATTTCAAGTTTTCGTCCTTTTGCAATATTGGTAAGGAAAACCAGTGTGTGCGTGAGGGAGGAGGGGGGGGGGGGGCGGTGGATGCGACGTTCACGGTCTCACGCCTTCAATTAATACAGGAGCATATGGTGGAGGTTAGTAGCTTCATCTCACGGTGAGGCCGCGGTCTCATGCTCTGCTGTGTTCATTTCCAAGTGAAGCCATCGTGAGGCCATGCCAGCTCTCCGTGTCCCTCACGCACATCCACCGCTGCCCGAACGGGATTAATGGAATCAGAATATTAACTGCACGCGGTGTCATTTATATTCTTAGAATTTATATTTATAATATTTAATTACGACGAAACCACTGTCACATCATCAGAAAATATTAGTTTTATATTAGCAGGCCATCTAATGTGATTAATACTGAAATATATTTAAATAAAACAAATATCTCAAGACATTTTTGATCCAAGTCATTTGACGAAATTAGTGTAATTATATCGATTACTTTGGCTAAAATATAAACATGTATCACAGTTCTGAGTTTGAATATTTTCTGAATGAAGGGCAGGGTTTTAATTGCAAATCTCCAGCATCAACGGGAAAAAGATCGAAAATATCATTTTTTTAAATAAAAGATATTCACATATTTTTAACAGTAAAATCAGATACAGTAAAATGAATAAATAACACAAATAACTTTAAAAGCAGCTCTGAAGCACTCAGAAATAATGGAAGGAGCCATTATTACGCTGATTAGATAACACCGTCGTATGCAGTGACCTTACACCTTGCAGCCTTGACCCCCACTATTTCATTTTGCAGTGGGGACTCTGAGGAGTGGTGAGAAAGGCTGTGCAGGTACACGCCGCACAATTTAACCTCCAATAACGGCAGCTTCTGAATTGGAGAAAAAGAACAACAACCTCACAGATGATGTAGAGCAGGTGAACAGAAAAACTGGGGAAATGGTGACAGCATGACTGCATGCAAATTCCCCCCAACTTGAATTATCATAAGCAAACAGTGCGAGCCTGGACTAATAAAACCCCATCTGTGTAACTTCATATCGAGGTAGTATGAGGGCTGCGATAATGAATTTTGTAATATCCCACCGACAGACATCTCAATCAGACTCTAATCCCGTGATTTTACTACGGAATCACTCCACTTCCAACTGCAGCCTCCACCGGAAAAAAGAAAAAAACACAAGATCCGGCTCATTGAGAACAAGGCAGGTTTTATATATTCAAACTGCACAAAGTATTGCTTTGGAAGAATATAAAACAATACATGACATGCTATGAAATTGAGCTTTAGGCAATTTATCTTGCTACATAATTTGCCTTGAAAGAAAAGCCGTCAGAAATGATCTTGTTTCCATTATTTTAATCCAGGCAGGTTTGCCATGTGATGCTCCCTCCATTTCCCAACGCGGGGGAAATCATGTTTGAATTAAATCACACTTTTACAAAAAACAGCGACACAATCATCCCTAGAATAAGAATTAAACTTATTAAAACGCAGCCGTGTGTGCTAAGGCCAAGATCGCAATTTTCTATTTGACTTTCATTCTATTTTCAAGCTTCTGCGCGAATAAGAGCCACATGTCAGTATTTTATTTATTTTTTGCATTTGGAATATTTTCCTCGGGACGACCAGCTTTTTGCTCTTGCAACACTAGACATGTCCTTCTTGCACATACTTTTTAGTATCATAAGGACTCCCAAGGACATGAGATCAGAATGCCAGTGAACCACACAGCAGGTTATTTGCAGAATTAAATACTAATCGGGTCTCTCTTTTGTCTGTTGTTACAGAAGCGTTTTCCTCAAATTGCCATAATGGACTCCCACTGCCGCAAACTAGCCACCACCTGCGCGCAAATAGGTGAGTATGTCATCCATCATCACTGCCGCACACCGCCCACACGCCACAGGAATGATGAAATAGGATTATTTGGGATTGACTATTGGTATGACGATTGGAAATAATTATTATGTTTTTATTTTATTCCATTCAATGTACATAAAACTCCTAATCAGGCTACCGGCTTGTGTGTGTGTGTGTGTGTGTGTGTGTGCGGCTTTCTGAAACCGATTAGATATTTATTACACAGCTCGATATCTTGTTTTAATTTGCTACATGTTTAATTGAAAACAGTGGTCAAACACTGATGTCTTCATATTAAATCATGATTTAATTTAAACAAATAAGTGAACCGTGCTGACATTGCCGTAAGCCAATTGTTGCCGACTTCCACTTTTGTGAGATTTCTTAGAAACAAGTTCGGTGATTAAAACGGCAAAATTACGTTAATTTCTCTAAAAACATTGTTCATTTTGTTCTTCAGATTTTCAACAGATTACGATAAAAAATTGCTTCTTTAGACGGACATTTTGCAATAGATGTCACTAGTTTGTTAGGCAGTGTTAGATATTCGGCCTTTTTGTGGGTCGGCATAGCGCCGTTTGTGCGTTTGCTGTCTTAGAGCGACACCTGCTGGTCCAACGTGGATCTGCACTTCTCAAATCCCAGGATTTATCATTTGCTGTAATTAGAAGATGGACAATTATGCACCTTTTTTTTATCATAGCCTTTACTTTATAAAATAGCTACCAATTATGCAAAAAGAAGATCGTTGTTGTACGAATACAAAACACTTTGCTATTAACTGTGATTCCTTTCGCATTAACGACAACATATTTTCCTAAATAACATCTAGGAATAAAACACGCCTCGACACGACGGAAAGGCTCAGATCCTTTGGGGGGAAAGACACCGGGTTTGGTTCGGGTCTAAAACGGAGAAGCAATAACTCTCATTCCGTCTCATTTAGCCGACACTGATGAGGCAATATGTGGCGGAGGGCAGGCTGCACCCTGTGGACGGCCATCGATTAAGAATAATAGGACTAACTAAAATAACCAAAAATAAATAAATCACACGGCAGGGGTGGGGGGTCCGATTGATGCTTCCAAATAGACGCGCCAGCGCCAACTGTTTTGTTGTAATCTATTCAGCGCTCGTTGGATTGACTCCGGGGAAAACTAAATGTATAATGAAAGCCAATTCGTGAGGAGGAATATACTAATGGAGTAATCTGATTTCTCCTTAATCCTATGTAAAAAGCCTTGTCGTCTCCCCCTATATTGACTGAATTGCTAATTAATGGCCCTCGATGGCGGAGGCCTATTGCACGCAGTAATCCGCAGAAGAGAGATAAAGCATTCAGAAGTAGAAATGAAGAGGGAAACCGATAATCCACTTCAAATTTCGTATTGCAACACGTGCGGAAGGAAAATAATGAGCAAAAGACTGTTCGCTCCTGAACAACATATGGAACATATTGGTTTATTATTGTTATTTTAATAAAATAAAAGCCTTATTTTTAATCCAAAAAACATTTTCATTTTTTGAATCAAGTGAACCAAATACACACTATTATTTATTTTTATTATTATTTTTTTGTTATTATGATAATTATTATCACTATATGAGGAATAATACATTTCGTAACAGCTCTTGAGTTGACCGTCTATCTCATAAAATGATATATAATAAAAATACATCCATTAAGGTTATCTGGCACTCGAATGACGTTGCGCATCATGTGATTGAGACGATCCAAACAAGGTTTTTATTGCTCTGTATGAGGAGCGATTGGCTCCTTGTGTTTTAATAAAGTCGCTCGCGTCCTTCGGAGTGCGCGTGTGCTGCACGCAGTCTATGGTCTGCTGGTATTTATACATCGGGGGGGTGGGGGGGGGGGGGGGGGGGGGGCTTTCACGGATTAGCCCCGCAACTTCTTAACCGCGCCAAGTCCAAATGTGCTGATGGGGCGCGTGGGGACGGAACGCGACCGATTGTGTCCTGGAATAAAGCAAAGAGGCCGGAACATAATCGATATTTAATGTCATTTTCCACATGTGTAAATCCAGTAATTGGCGTGTGCTTGCCCCCCCCACCCCCCCCCCCCCCCCCCCCACCCCCCCCCTGCATGATGAGTCCATCACTTCAATCACCTGTTACCCCCCCCCCCACCCCCCCCCCCCCCCCCCCCCCCCCCCACCCCCCCCCCCCCCCCCTCCTCAGGCCCCTCACCTCCTCCTTGAAAATTAAAGTCGCATTTGTTTGATTAGACATGTTTACTCTGCATGAACGCGTAAAAAATCTTTGGGGAGTTATAGGTTTAAAAAAAAAAATTGCCGTCATATCGGCTCAAACTCATTAAAAGTCCTCCTTCAGAATATTCTTAGGCAAATGAGAGTCTTATCAGATTAAAACGAGCTCTACAGGAGTGCTGGCTGGGAACGACTGAGGGGTCCACACGCAAAGTGAGGAGAGAGACCCAGTTAAGCACCGCCGCCAACAAACCGAGTGCGCGCGGCGAACGGGGCTCCGGCGGGGTGGATTTAATGGATATTTGAACCTCGACTCCGGGGAGGTCAAGAGGATCGTCTCATTTGACAACTCGCATGACTGGCTGCATGCGGGGACGTTCGTGAACACTGAGCCAATTTAAGTCAGTTTGGTCACGTTGGTCGTCATGTCCAAGTATGGAGATGGATGTGAGGATTATGCCGATAATGCTTAAAGTCAATGCATTAGTGGTTATTTGTCTTTAGGTCATTTTTAACCACCTTGTCACTTCGCCCCTTTCCCCTGCCTCTTTTGCACATGTGAAGCCCCATGTCTTTCTGTTTTCCCTTTAATCGGGTTGTCCTTTCAAAGCACCAATGCCCGGTAGCAGGCTGCTGTGTTGAATATTCAGTGTGCATCTCTCTCTCTCTCTCTCTCTTTTTGTCATACGGCTTTCAATACAATCCACTCGGTGGCTCGCTTTATCCACATCGAGTCCCTGAGTAAACTGCGGCGACTGAGCCGGCCAGCCGCGCAGCTTGGGTACAAATAGCGCTGCAGCGTTTTGCTGGGCCACTGGACCCCATCTCATAAGATGAGGCCAAACTGTGTTATTTTCATTTTTATTTGGTCTTGGGCTGCTGCGCGACGGCGACCGAAGCGCCGCGGGTACACCGTGCGTCCCCATCTCTCTTTACATGCTTTTATTTGGAGGAGGGAAATAAGCGCCTGCCCCGGCATGAACGCGTTGGCACACATATCTCGTTTCCGCGTGCGCCGGTTGGTCTGACGCCGCCGTCGCGTCCTCGTGGAGGAGCCTGTTCTGGTGGGCGGGCGCAACACGGTGACGTGGACGGTTCTGGGGCGAAGCGCAGTTGGACGACGCGCCAGGCAACAGCTGAAATGAAATGAACAGAGAGAGCCGCGTAGTGCGTGTACGCCTCTGGATCTAATATCACCTACCTGTCCTTGTCACTCTGGTAGTCAGCCGAGGTAGCCGATGCTAGAATGGCAGCGTTCAATGGCCCATTTTAAAGGCACTTTGAACAGAAAGAAGGCTTCATCGCAGGAGGAAGTGCTCCGCTGTGCGTTTTGTTGGAGAACTGAACCCATCCCGCAGACGGACCTCCCGCTCGCCGCTGCTCCGCCGAAGGGACGTACCCAGCTTTTGACAGCCGGCTTTGCGATCTTCTACCGATGAACTCTATGAGGGATCCATTAAACGTAGACCATCACCACGTAACCGGGAATAAACTCGCCTCCGCGCACCCCACGGCTCTGGCGATGGCCTCCACTTTGCAGCCGCTGCAGCGGTCTGTGGACTCTAAACACCGGCTGGAGGTGCACACGGTGTCGGACACGTCCAGCCCGGAGTCAGTCGGTAAGAACCGCGCGGGATGCAGATGTTCCTCAGCCTCGCGGCCGCAGATGTCCTCTTGGCGTCCAACAAACGTCGGCTCTCATTAATCCACGCGAAGGGAGTTTTCGCGCACGATAGGCGATTATAGCTGTCATTTAATTTACCTCTAATTCGTTTTGACAGTTGTGTGTGTGTGCGCGCGCGTGGTGCTGTGGAAAGTTTCAGAGTAGTGGACATGAGAGACGGCTTGTCCTGTGTGTTTGAAATGAGTGAGGCGTCTCCGTGCACATTATACAATTGAAAAGGCAGATTTACTCCAATCCAATTACATTAATAAATCGAGTAAAATCTTTTTTTTAAGTACTTAGGGTTATTTTACGAAGACTGTGATCGCGTCCTGGATGCAGGATTTTGTTGCGCTCTCTCTGTGGCACGTAGGCCTGAATCCGCCTGAGCTTAATGCAAATCATTTTCTTTCCCCTTGACAGAAAAAGAAAAGAACCTGAATAAAAACGACGACTCCTCGGATGACCCTTCCAAAAAGAAGCGGCAGCGGCGGCAGAGGACTCACTTCACCAGCCAGCAGCTGCAGGAACTGGAGGCCACTTTCCAGCGGAATCGCTACCCGGACATGAGCACGAGGGAGGAGATAGCCGTGTGGACCAACCTCACAGAGGCCCGGGTCAGGGTGAGTACTCTCCGGGGGGCGCAAAACCAAACAATTCGCTGTTTATAAATGTGGGTAATTTGGGCCAATCGGCCGGTTGACCTCTCAACGCCGTATATTTTCCTCATCATTACGCACGGACACCAGACTTTACGCACGTCGGGAATTTTAGTGAAAATAAAGTAGGACACAGTTGTTGTTTTTAAGGTGGAAAACAAATCTTCTTGGTTAAATACACAATTGGTTCAAGCTCAATAGAATTAGAATGTTTGTCTTGGTCTATTCGGCTCCATTTACTCCCAACCCTCTGCACACAACGCCGGAGGAAAATCCTTCTAGCGCAACTAAACGTGTGGTTCTCGGCACACACTCAGACCGTTTGATTAAATTGTCAAAAAGCTAACTATTTGTTATTTGCCCATAACGTGTACTTGGAGTCTTACGTTGTTAACAGTTGAGGCCGTTGACATTTGTCCGTGGTGGCAGATACCAGCCGCGTTCTCCCGTCCGTGTGAAAGAGGTGCAAAGCTTTTATTTCGCCATCGGCGCCCTGGTGCTGCGTGATTAAGGTCAGCGTGTTAGTGGAAGCCTGCGGAGGAACACACACATCCCCTCCACACTAAGATGTGCACAGGGAGCCCGGTGTGTATTCTGCTCAGATAACAACGGATTCAAAGCGGGGTTTGTCTGACGGGGGGGGGGGGAAATGAACCCTCCTGAATAATGTTTGGATTCGTAGACGTTCCACAAACATTCAGGCGCGGCGTTGACATTTGGGTACAACGTACAGCTCTGACCAGATTATGCAACACGCATATAGTGTTTAAAATAAATCCGTTATTTCTAACCTGCTGGTATTTCCTCTTCCCGTTAGGTTTGGTTCAAGAACCGGCGAGCCAAGTGGAGGAAGCGCGAGAGGAACCAACAGGCCGAGCTGTGCAAGAACGGCTTCGGCCCGCAGTTCAACGGACTCATGCAGCCCTACGAAGACATGTACCCGAGCTACACGTACAACAACTGGGCCGCCAAGGGCCTGACGTCGGCCTCCTTATCCACCAAGAGCTTCCCTTTCTTCAACTCCATGAACGTCAACCCGTTGTCCTCGCAGACCATGTTCTCGCCGTCCAACTCCATCTCCTCCATGACCTCCAGCATGGTGCCGTCGGCGGTCACTGGCGTGCCGGGCTCCAGCCTCAACAGCCTCAATAACTTGAACAACCTCAGTAACCCGTCTCTCAACTCCGGGGTGCCCACTTCGGCGTGTCCCTACGCGCCTCCGACCCCTCCCTACGTGTACAGGGACACTTGTAACTCCAGCCTGGCCAGCCTGAGACTGAAAGCCAAGCAGCACTCGAGTTTTGGATACGCCAGTGTGCAGAATCCGGCCACTAATCTGAGCGCTTGCCAGTACGCCGTGGACAGACCCGTCTAATGGCTACCCGCACTGCAAACCAAATCCCCCCCGTAGCGAGTCATTATAGCCTAGTAGTGACACTTAACGTGTTGTTTTTCTCTAAAAGGCGTGAGGGAACCTGAAGATAAATGTACTTTTGTCATGTGATTTATGGAATTTCTTGATCATGTGGCATTTTCTCGGTACTAGTTGGAGAGGGACTTGCCTTTTTCTGCCTATTTCTTCGAGGTATTGCCACTTGAAAATACCCGTATCTCCTCATTACTAACCAGTGAGGATATCCCATCCAGTTATTTGGGCGAAGGGGGGGGGGGCAATTATACATTGAGGGTGATTACAAGACCAAATGACTTGTTATGGTGGTCATTTTTTGCAGTGTGCGGGCAACCCCAAACAGCCGCCACAGGAACAAGAGACTACTACAACTACTTTTTCTTCATTTTTTCTTCTCCAAAAAGGGCACTAGAGACGACTGAACCACTGAAACAAGCTCAACTCCAGGTCGGAGTCAAACTGAAACGGGAGAATTTAGGTGTATTCCCTCTTTTGATGAATCCAGGCCTGCTTCACACGGCGCCACAGTAAGAAACACACAAAAAAAAACTAAGAAAAAAGAAGAAGTCTGATTTTTATTTTTCATATCTCATTATGAGGTTTTTTTCTGTTGGATTTTGGACGTTATTGTTGACTATTAAGGTTGTATATATTTGAATGATCATCTCCTGTTTGTCGAGGCGAATGCGCTATAACCCTCCAGTCCTCTCCAGGTTCAATTTATCAACGCATGTGGAAAAGAAAAGAAAAACCGTAAGAAAGGAATCATGTTTTGCTTGCAAACAAAAAGGGAATGTACATACTAAAACGCACAAGCTGTGTGTTTCTAGCATATTATAAATTTATTATTAATGTCTGTGTGAATAGCAATTTAGAATAGCAATTCTGGATTTAAAAAAAAAAAGCCGCATCAAAAAATGTTCTTGCGACAGATGATTTTTTTCTTTGCTCTGTGTAAACTATTTGGTACGGAATTCTTTTTTTTTTTTTTTTTTTCAACATCCAAAAAAACTAATGTGTTTTATTTAATGGAAGTAAATATATTGTTCAAAAACAACCCGATTGTTCTGTATCTTTGTGTTGCCAGTCAGTTAGTGGGCTGCAAAGCAATGACAAGTATGTCTACAGCCCTTCGATTAAGTGAGGCGCTTGTGCGGCTAATCTATAGAGGAAAAACAATGGGCGGCTCCAATACACATAGCGGCGAGATGCTCCGTCAGATTAACTGCTGAATACATGTCTGCCTGCTCCGCCAAGGGCCCCGGCTGCTCGCTGGTGCTTGAAATAACACGGTAATCAACAAACACGGGTCCACGGACCGCGTTACGGGGACACCAGTCCATTAGGGCTCGTTTGTGTCTCCCGGGCTTGGTGTCAGAATACTTTGTGGGTCCCTGAAGGGGGATTAGTAGAAAACCTTTTGCAAATCCACATTAAAAAACAAACATTATTTGATTTAAATATTGAAGACAAAATCCTAATGTTTCTAAATTAAATAATTGTTCATTTACATGATGCGTTAAAGGTAAATATAAAATCCAAACCACCCACAGATCATTTTAGTTTAGGCTCTTTTTGTTCAAGTATTGCTTTTTGTTGCACAAACCTAAATTCCCACGCCTGACTCTATAACCTCGCACGTGCATCTGTTTGCTTCTGCATTGTGGCTTTCTTTTGTAGCATTGGCACGTTTTTGTATTATATTGTGCGCAAATGTGCCAAAGCAAAACAAAGCTCCGGTGGAAGGAGACTGTGGTTCACGGGCTTCAGCAAACAACCGCACAGACACACAGAAAGCCGAGGGAGAGATACCGAGGTATGTGGGCCAGAGGGAAGGGGGGGGGGGGGGGGGGAGAGAGAACGATGGACACCGGTGAGGAAACACCGCAAAACAAATATATAGACAAATACAATTAGTGGGACTTTGCGGGTGTTTCGACGGCTGAGCTGCGGTTGTTTTGCAGCCATTGAATGAGTTGTTTGTGTTTATCGTCTATCGAATGACCTTTTGCTATAAAATCAACTTTATTCAAGAAAGAAAATAGCGCCAATTGTTCGCCCGGTTCAAGTAGCCGATTTAGGATCTGATGTCATGCTCCAAGAGGCCTCGGGTCATCTCCCGAGGGGGGGTTATTATGATGAGAAATAAATCCGCTAGTCCGAAAAGCTGTGCAAAATAACAAACCCAAGAGAAGCATCCTGCAGCCTGAACTCCTGAACCCGACCTCCGAAATTAGATTTTCTTCTTCTTAAGAAAAAAATACAGGGGTGTGGGGGGGGGGGGTTGTCTTTTGTTGCACGAGTGTCACCTTTTGATGGAGTCGGTGACGCGCAGCAACAATCAGCGGGCAGACAGCGGGATAAGCTGCGGCTGCTGCACAGGCCAATACGCAAGTCTGCCGTCTCAATACACATCCACGCAGTCTGCGTGGACAGAGGATGACCTGCGGGGACGAGGCTCATTCGTCTGAACCCGGCGCAGGACTGCGGACCCTCGGCCCCCTCTCTCCGCGCGAGGTAAGCACTTATTAAGGTTACAAATGGGCTGCGAGTTTACGCACGTGAAGCCTAATTCCTCAAAAATTGCACATTCGTCCTGCTTATATTCTGCTCACGTTTTTAGCTGAAATTAAAATTCTAAATCCGGTCGCAACAGTCTTTCATGTGTCAAACAGGACTCGTTTTATTAAAGGAAAACGACATTTTCCCCGGGAATTAGTAAAAAGAATAATGCTGCTGTAATTTACAAAATACACTTTATATGCAGTCTATGTTCCCCCCCCAAAAAATACAATTAGCATTCTCTTGTTTAAGCCTGCTTTCGTTTTTGGACACATAAAGCACACTACTACATCTTAATGTGAGATTTGTTCCACCAGCGGCTTTAGGAAAAAATAATCCAGAATGAAGAAACACGGCGAGCCGACGCAGATCTCACCTCCACGGAAATAGAACAACGTGGATCTGTACCCCTCCGATCTAAATAATTAACTATATCTCAATATTCCCCTTTAGAGACAGGCAGTCGGGTGTTTTCTGATGAACACGTTAACGGGGACCGGCATTCAACTTTATATTTGAAAACACACGGTTTTAGTTAACCGATATCTTTGTGGTATTAACCTGGGAAACATAGAACTTGATCCGGAGCAGGTGATGGATTGTTTTAAAACTAATGCCCGTATTATTTGCATGTCATTGTGGAACATGGTAACTATTTCAAATACCTGAATCTGAGACCTTTAATCTTGCATGTGGGTCTCTTTCTATATAATATAATGTTGCATAATATATGCCAGTGAGTTTAATCACAGATATCCAACATGCATTTCCTCTAAAATAGTTGTATGTTATATTATATATTATAATCTGGTGAGATTGTAGGCAATAGTCTCAGACGCAGAGGGCTCTGATCAATAGTTTGTTTTTGTGGCAGGCAGTGATGCAACAAGCCCAAATAACAGCTTCTTCCAAAGCTCAACCTTCATGGCTTGCAGTTATTTTCGGGTCTTTGAAGTAAAATTTGTATTCGTAAGATCTAAAGAAAAACACGAAGAAGTACTGAAAGTATATGTGTGCAGAATTCTGTATTTTATTTACAGCAGAAAGGACTGACGTCTTTTTACATCTATTCCAAATAAATAATAGACAATCGACGGAGAGAACATCTGAAAAACAATAACCCACGAGTGCAGCAGGGAGGGCTGCTTGCTGTGTGTGTGGGGGAGGTGGGTGAGTGGGGGGGGGGGGGGGGTATTGAGGGTATGGGGGTTTGGCTCTGGACCAATGGAGGCCCAGCGGCTTCAGCCAGAGGTCACATCGTGTGACCTCACACATTCTCACCCTCACCTCAAGGCCCGAGGAGAAGTTGTCCATAACAAGAAGACACCGGCGTCCGTCTCCGCTCGTCTCTGAACGCACAATTATGTTATTTGTTCAATTTGATTTGGATTCTCGGCCCCAGTTTGCCTCTGGATTATTGCAGTATTGACTTGCTGGTATCTGCACGCTTGCTAATAATTCAAACTCGCTGCGGGTGTCCGTTGCATGCATGTTGGCTCTCTATTGTGTATCTTGTGGGTGTGTATCTTCGTGCATGTGTGTGTGCATGTGTGTGTGTCAGCCCCTCTCACAGTGGAGGCTTGGTGCCGTTTGAGGGCAGGCGGCTGGCCAGAGCGTGTGAAAGCAGATAACCAGGGAACGAATCTCATGACGCACGCACTTCCTGCTCTCTCAAGTTCTATTAAAAAGGAGGGACGAAAAACAAAAACACACTTCTGAGATGTTTTTCCTCTCCAAAATCAATTCCTGCACATTAAGCGTGCCGAGAAGATCAGCAGCACGGCTCACACCAAGCATGAAATTGTTGAGTTAAAAAAAAAAAAAGAAAACATCTGTGAGAATACAGTCCACCTGTGGGCTCGTTGTGTATTACATTAGTGGACCTTCTGCTCCAGGTCGCGATCTGAACACCCAAGTGTGGTCTGAGGTGTTTATAAGCCGTTTTGCTCGCTCGGCTCCCCAATTGGACGTAATAAAACATTAAACAAGAGCAGCGAAAAGGCACTCAGCCCCCTATCAGTCAAAGAGGAAGAGAAAAGGCTGCTGCTGGAGCTCCCCCGATGAGGCTGTGTTTGTGTGAGAGCTCGCCTGCTCGAACTGGATGAAAATGCCATTCAAGTGGCATTACTGAGCGTCGGGGGCTGAACATGGTCGTCCTGCAGCGAGAAACGCCACGTGGACGCGGGTTGTCAGACGGTGACATTTGACCCTGGAGACGACACACACACACACACACACACACCAGCTTCCTCGTGCCTCTTCATGTTAACCCGACGAGTCCAGAGCTGCTAACGTTTTAGCATCGTGTTCAGACACCTTCAGTTTACACAGTCCGCCCCAGATGGCATCCCTCAGCACTGTTGTCTTTAGGCCTGTCATCCACTGTAACGTCTTAATTGACGACACCTTGTGTTTGTCTTTCATTTAGTGTTGTGCAATTCGCCCCGTTCACATGCCGGGAACGTCAAAGACGATGAGTAGCGTGCGTTCGTTGGCCTTATTGAAACAGGAGCGAACTATGGAACCAGCACTTTTTTTCCCCTTTGTGCCAATAATCCAAAAAACGGCTCGGATAAGTGGGACGAGGTGTCAAAACGTGTGAATCACTGAACATGCTGCGGACCAAAATAGAACCAACACAGGTTTCAAACCTCACACATGAGTCAAATAATGACTCTCGATCCGCTGTGCTGGTGTTGAATTAATGTTGGCGAGAGTTGAGTGAAAACCAGCAGCAGTCAAATCAAACCGCGCCCGTTAATAAACACATGTCAGCCATTGTTTTTATTGCAGGCCATTTGTCACCCACTTAAATGGCGTAATTAACCTCCTTGTTATATTGCACAGGGAATGAGATCAACAGGTTCTTGTCCATTACTTCCAGGGCCCGTTGCCCGCCGTCTCCGACCCGCCAGCAGCAGCTCCTGGTTTCCAGCTCTGGAGCGGTGGACACCCCCCCCCCCAAAGGACCGGACGATTCATAAAATGTTTACTCCTTGTGAAATATCCATTTGGATCGCCCCTCTTATCAAAGCCAGATGTTGAAACATCCACTTTCCATGATGGTGTAAATACGGAGCCGTTTGTTCCCACTTTAAATTCTGGCATTCGTTTGTTCCATTTCTCCACAAACCCGATGATCAACAGTTTAATGTTCTTCCATCAATGAGCAGCTATTATATTATATATAGACGAGCCTGTTCTCTCAATGTTTAAGGAATAAATATTGATTTAATTCCTCATTTCTCCTGACTTTATTGTTGATTTATTCCCCACTGGACACACACTAGTTTTAGCTTTTTAGTGGTTTTCCATCTTTGTTCAGTTTGTTATTGTTTTGTTGCAATCTGTGTGTATTATAATGCAACTCATGAAGTTAAAAATTAAATATTTTTACGTTTTTACCATCATGTTTGTCAAAATGTTCATTCCTCTTTGTATTTTGTTGACTGGCATGAGAAGGGAATCGATCACTGAATAAACTGTACTATTCACACACTAGGACTCACACTATTAGATAAATAAAAAGACAAAATGTGTCAGGGGGGGGAAATATTTAGACGTTTCGACAGTTAGCTGTGAATGTTGATACCATGTATAGTGAATATAAAGCTAGCAAGTTAGCTTAGCACAAAGGCTGGAAATGGAAGGGAATGGGGAGAAGGTGGGGGGGGGGGGGTGAACCCAGCCTCTGCGCATGTATCCAATGAGGGGGCAAATACATTAATATATTAAATTTGACCTGTCCAAACAGACAGCAGTGACATAAAGTGAAGGCCCCCACCTGCTGCACCTGGAGGCCCCATCATGCACCTCTCCCAGCCTCCAGCATTTGCAACCCGACGAGAACAGCCGGTGTGGGGAGCGATTTATTGGATTGGATCCCACCCAGCAGCGACTTATACGCTCAACCTATATGTCACAGATGGTAGGATTTCAGCGTGGTTGATATAGGAAATCCACTAAGGAGTATTGATCTTTCTAAGATCTGCTCTCTCTGCCTGATCTCCACGGGGTCGGAACATCCGCAGAGGAGAGGGGGACCGGAGGGGGGGCGGGGGGGTCTGCAATCTAAGTTAAAGGTAATTTGAAACATCACGGCTCAGCCATGTTCCGAATGGTCTCAAATGAGCTGCAGTGCTGGAAGTTAGCATGACTTAGCACTGTAGCCGCCGTGTGTGGAGACAAGAGAAGGGAAAGAATGCCACCTACAGCAGCTCAGACTAACCACACGGCATCCGAGGAGACTCACTGGTGACTCACTGTCTGCTCGCCGACGGTTCTCTGGGGAGATCAAGTCCAAACCCACAACAGTAATAATCGGGCCGCACCAAAGATCTCAGCGAGATAGAAAACAAGAACCTGGCGGATGAGTCCTTTAAAATAGAGTTCACCACATTGTGGGATTTCTTGGTTAATTTTCCTTCTGTTATATCAACAGGTCTTCTATGAGCACTAGACAATACATCCAGTACGTTTGTTACCATGAAGATGTTTTCATCATAAACCCCATCACAGACACATCCTGTTTACAATCGTATCTGTCAAAGCAACATCCAATCATCCAATGTGGCTGCAGAATACTCAATTCTCATCATGTCAATGTTCATGTGCACCAGATGTTTGTCTTTGACATCATGAGACAAGAATCAGATTCCAATATTACGGCCTCCTCTCACTGTAAAACTGTGAAACGTCCAAGATCCCCCCTGGAGACCTGCACAGGTGTGTTTTTCATTGCATCTTTCCTTTGATTTCCTGGACCATCAGCCCCCCCCCCCCCTCTCTCTCTCTCTCCCTTCATTACTGTGCACGGTGGGAGAGCCATGGCGCACCGTGTGGTAGCATAATCCCTGCTGAAAGGCATCACCATCTACCATCATTAATGAAACGGAAGACACACATAGATATATATATATATACAGTATATAAACCTGCATATTAACTTACACATATTGGCTGACAGGTGAATGGCTGCAGCATGTTGTAGATTTAGATCTCTCTTATTTGTTGTCTTCTATACACTATGTGCTACACTGCTGTGAGGCCTATTGCTGTTTATTTCTGTTTCATACCTTTGCCTCAGCTTCTGCAATAATGCATTTTCTTTATAAAGAGGATTTAAATTTTTAAAATTACTTTTTCCATTTCTTCTCAATTCTACTGATGACCCTTCTTTAAGGACACCTTTACCAGAACAAAAAACAACAATACCACATTAAAATTATTATTGTTGCAGAAGTCGTTTTGTTCATGCTCTTCTGTTGTAACTCACAAATGCTGAGTTTTTTTTCTTTAGTTTAGGATCATAGAGGTTTACCAGGGTGAGATATCTGTTGTCGTAATACTATGAAGACAACATAATCAATTATGTTGTATAGTATTATATATTGCTCCAGATTATTAGCAAGAAATGTCTATGATCAATTTACAAAATATTTCATTAAATTCAGTTATTTTAAACTGCTAATAGATTATTACAGGCTTAAGGATGTTTATCTAACGTTTTATGTAAATCTTTTATTCTAAATGATTCGGTATCGTTCATGTGGGACTGTGTGAAACCAGCAGAGGGCACCAAAGATCATTAAATAAATTAACAGAGCAGTTTGTCTTGTTTTGAGGATTCGTCTCGTCATTGTTTCTTATCTCACTGCTCAGCAGGTGACGTCGTTTTTTTGCAACTGATAGAAATGACAATAATGTCGTGTTCCTTCAGTGTGTTTATTCTCCATTATCAATTTACAATTTTTTAAATAATACTCACTTTTTTAATTTCCCAAGTTTAAATATTATATTATAATATACATTCCACCACATCTTAAGGACTTAAATGCTTGATACATTAAAATCAGTTAAAACCGTGCATTTGACCCATAGTGTACTCCTTATGCTGTTAATGCATACCGGTGTGACGTCATCATCATTTAACATAATCCTCACAGATCCGCGAGGTCACAAAACCCACTGAACACAGCAGAATGCTCTCCCGTCTCAACCGCCGTGTTCTCCCCGGTGCGCGAGGCGTCGCGGCGGGTAACGAAGCGCGAAGGTCGGCAGGAATATGTTTTCATCTGCTGTAAACCAATAGGTGGGATTTCCACTTTCCACGCCAGCACTCTGTGACTGCAGCTGTGCCCTTCTGGTTTAAAAACAATACCTTCACCCTGGCCACTCATACATCATATCACCAATTCTCCCTCTTATTGGCAATGTCACACAGGGGGGGCCGGGACATTACAGAATAGATTCACCGCCAGCTCTCAGCAATATGATATAAACGGTGTGTAATGTAAGCCATACATTATGAATCCAATTTGTTTGGGCTTGGTTCAGAAAATAGATCTTCTGGGTTGAAGGTCACCTGGATAACCGCTAGATGGCAGTATGCTGGAGAAGATGGAGTCTGGAGTCCATAATGGAGTTTGCATACTAGTGCATTAGTAAATCCTTTTTTTCTTGATTTCAGAAATGCCATGAATATAATGGTAATGTAATATAATGGTAATGTCAATGTAATGGAAAAAAAACAAATGCAAACTGTTGCTGAGCCTGAATGTATTATTGTAAAATGTTTATATTTTTACAACATCACGTTGTGAACATAGGCTTTTGGAGGGGGAAACATTTTGGTGCGCTAACCTTCTTGATACACTTTGATACAAACCACCTCATATGAGCAAATTTAAAATGCACCCTGTAAAGGGAATCGTCGTTCTGATCTGCATCAACATCCTCTGGGACACAGCAGGCTGCAGAGCTGCTAAAGAATAGCGAGCGTGTTTTCTTTGAATGTTCTGAGCTTGAGGCCTTCCCCCTCAGGGCTAAGACGAGTTTCACCACAGTAACAGGTTTCATCTTTGTCACGGATCCAGCATTTGGATGTTGTTGTATTTAAAAAAGAGAAAAGGGCGTGTGACGGGGCACCTGGCAATTAGTGTTAAGTACCGGTTTACCTGTCCACAGTTCTGACCGCAAAAAAAAGTGTGTTTTGTTTGAGGTCTCGGTGGCTTTTAAACTCCAGTAATAAAACAAAAAAATCATCATGGTCATGAATTGTTGAAAGGATTCAAAGCTATCTGCTCGAGGCGATAGCAAAAGGGACGGCGAGTTCCATGCAGCATCGGCCCTGTGCATGCGACACTGTTTATTTTTTGCGCGTCGACATTTGTTTTGTTCCTGAGTTGTCGCTTTGACCAGAATGCACTGGATCGAAGGACAGAAGAAACAACCTTGAGAACATAACATTGCACGCGCAGAGGCATGAAATAAGATAAGGAAGAACACAAGGGAGGGGGGGACGAAAGCGGCGCCAAAAGTATTCGCTTCATGATGGATAAAAAACGGTGGATACAAACTGCAAACTATCACTTTGGAGACAATGGAATGCAGGACTGATAAAGTATAAAGAAGTGGTTTCAGCACGTACGCTTATGGTACACAACCAGAACGTAATCCATCATGGCCCGAGCGCCGCACTGCGTCCAGATGGCCGAGGAAAAGCGTAAACAAACCTTGTTTCGGAGCAGATGTTTTTTTTTTTTCGCCTCAAGGACACGACGTATTTAAAGCATATGGAGCCAAAACAGTGGGAACAAGGTGTTAAGTTAGGAAGTGCTGATTATACAAAAAGGCCCGGGTCAGGGATGCGGGGAAGGAGGACACGTCAAGCTGAAGTATGATTCTACCCAGATTTCTCCCTTTAAAAGGATAAGAATACACTACGTGTCCTTTCCTTTAGAGGCCCAGAGGTCACCTGACCTCTCAGGTCAGCGGAGCACTGGAAGTGTGTGATTTCTGTCTCTGTTCATTCCGTGGCCACACAATAATGATTCAGTATATTTTCATATACCTGCCTGCACACATGCAGGATGCAGAACAACTGGTCACAGTTTATTAATATATTTCGATGTACCCTTTAAGAGGAAAGATACCGTGCATGTAATTTGTAATGATGAGATGTGGAACAAAATAACTTTGCAATAATGACGGCACATGGTTGTTTGATGTAATTGAAATAAGACACAAGGACATAGAAAGGTCTTTTGTTTGGAGGGTTGACTTAGTTGGCGGGTCTTTGTAGGCTGTAAACTCACAGAGTGGCCTCTGCTCACGTTTGTGGGCTCAAAAAGCTTCCTTCAAACAGTTCCAACAGAAGAAGCGGAGCTGCACGTTTTAGTGCAAAAAGGTTTGTTTGTCCAAGTCTCCTTGAACAGATTCTGCAGTCGTCTGCAGAGATGTAACATTTCGGGACAACATTTTTGGCTTGGCAAGCGTTGGGTCTGTGGACCAATCGTGTTTGAGCAGGTACACAGTCTGCTTGGATGGGGGGGGCGAAAGGTGGAGCAAAATGCATTTGGTTGCCCACTGGCTACCTCACGCCAAAATGCTGATGTGATTTACAATAAATAAGAGGAAGCAACAATAAAAGTTACGTGCTCACATTGTAGCAAACAAAACACTGATGATAATAACCTTGCAGTTCCAAAACACACACACACACACACACACACACACACACACACACACACACACACACACACACACACACACACACACTCCCTCGCATTCTCACAAGAGTGACATTACTGGTTTGAAAAGGACACCCACCCATGACTGCAGATGCCTGACATGCCAGACTTCATCCTCGAGGCCAAATCACCTACAGGTGCGTTCCCTACCCCACAAAATCCAGCGCAGGAGCCCTGACGGGGCAGATGACTGAGTGAGGTGCCGTTGGGTGGAGGGGGCAAAAGGTGGAGCAGATACGTTTATTCAAATGCAGAGTCCACCCAAACTCAGAGAGAACAACATGGCAGCAATAATCAGTAAGGGATCAGCAGCAATGATGCAGAACGGAGCAGCAGCACAAACCACAAATTAAGGAGCCCCAGAAGAAGGCTGCAGAATCCGCACCCACACCTTGAAACCTGCATCATAGTGACACTCCTAAAGAGCCTGCCACCGTTTTTTGGAATCTCCTCTTAAAAACCTGAGTGCCATTATTTGTCATCAGAATGCATCAAATGTGTACTGATATCTTGTTTCATTCAAAAACAGGACCTTCTATGTTGATAAAACTTTCAAATTGAATTATGGTTAAAAATGGATTCACTGATAAGATTCAAGTTTTCTTTTGTGCGACAGAGCTGCTAAATTCAAAATGTGGATTTTCTTATTTGAAACCTAGCTTTTATAAACTCTGATTAAAACTAGTCTAAGATTACATTTTCTGTTTCAACAAATCTGACAAAAATGCTAATTAACCAATAAAAGCAATGCAACTGTCCGTCTGGGAGTTGTGGACAGATGTAATGAACACACACAGCTCTGGGTTTCATTTGAAATGATAAATAACTGATACATAACAGGTTCTCTGTGGATTTGCCCTGTGGTTCTGGTTCCGTCAATAGAGAGCACACAGAAAACACAACAGATGTACGGAATGAACAAGCAAAGTGACAGAAGTCTGGTTTCACCTCAAAAGTGTAAAACCACAGGGTAACTTTTGACTAAAGGTCGTGATGGTACAATAGAGCCAAACTTGTTTATATTCTTCTGAAAGGCCTCTGTAGATAACCATTTAAAAGATAAAGACCTGAAACCAAACAGGTTTTCCCTTTTGCCTCATTCTGGTGATTCCGGTTCATGTGGGTCAGTAATCCGAAGAGGGATCCGACCTGCTGGTATTCTGTTTATGTTATATATTCTGTCAACTGTCTATTTGTTACGACACACTAGTCTTTTAAAAATAACATTTCAAATAACTGATGCCACTAACTCACTAGCCGTGTCTTTTTGTGTCTTTAAAAGGTCAATCATTAAATCTGTGTTTATATTTTCTGTTTTCCACATGTATGTAAGAACTTACATATAATTAGATCATTTAGTTGATTATGTGATGATTCAAAATGTAGACATCTTCAATGTGGTCTAAACAATAAAGCCGCACACAGGACACACAGGTCCTTAAAATCCGTTTGCAACATGTTGCAGAAAGAGTCTCAGTTTTGTGCTCAGGTTCAGCAAACAACTGCAGCAAATGTGAAATCTTACTTCAATGCTTGTCAGTTCAATTCGGTTCCCGGTTAACTTCCTCTGAACAGCCGCTCAAAAAGCAATGCCAACACCATGAGGAAAGAAATGTGTGTTCAGTGACAAATTGTGGTGTGGCAATATTTTGTGTTCTATTCCATTCAATGTGAAAACAAGTTCTCATGTTTTCTCAAACATCCTAATGTGGCTCAACCCAACACACACACACACACACACACACACACGCACACACACACACACACACACACACTGTAGCTATTAGTACTTCTTTAACATTTTTGTTGTGGTGGACCCACTCACAGATGCAAACGCATCGGTGCTTTGTTTCTGCAGCTCAGGCTCTGCTCATAAAGAACACGGTTGAACAGGTTGAACTGGAAACTTTGACATGCTAATTCTTCTGAAGGATGGCATGTCAGTAGCTTTGCATTGTTCTCCCATGCCATTCTTATAGGAAGAGAATGACACAAGCAACAGAGGTTCTGTTTGAATCAGGTTTCTGGAACATTTGAGTAAATAGGCTGAAAGTCCAACATCATCCAAAGGTATGATCAGTCTGCCAGAGCACAGATTACAAATCAGAGGTGAAATTGCACAACCTGCATCCAAAAAAACTCATTTTGTCAAGTATGCATTTACATGTACATTTAACATTTAGCTGACACTTCCAAAGCGACTTACAATAAGTGTATTTAATGCATGCATTTGGCATTTGGTTTGCGGCGCTGTAGTTAGTTTCTGGATTAAGGTTGAATTGAGATGTTCTAAACCTCAGCCCACCTATTGGTCTTTGATCGATTAGGAAACAGCTGCCACCTGTTTCGACTGATCAATACAAGAGAAAACTGCTGAAGATTGCACAACCAAGTGTCACAACTGAGTGCGACATACTGCATCTATTTCTGAAAAACTGTGTTTTTTGGAGGTAATAATTGGTTGAAAGAAATGATGAAAGAGTGCTGCTTAATGTCAATTGATTAAGAAATCTTTTTTAATTATAATTAATGGAGTAATGTACATGAAACGAAAACATTGACATGTACTCTTTCCCGCAAAGAACTTAAAGTACATTTTGTGTTTGTTTGAATCAGTACTTTTAAAATGAGTCGGTGACTCTAAACTGCAGCTAAAGTGAAATATAAAATAATTGTACAGATTGAAATAGGCTGACAAAAATGACATTTTCGAATGAAAGGGAATTGGAAACTTTATTGATTTTTTTTTAAATATCATAATGCCATAGTGGGATTGTCTGCTAATCATTTCGCATTTGCAAACTCGGCGGCGCTAGGACCCGGGAGTCGAGCTGCGCGTAGGAAGAGGGCGTAGGCTCGCGCTCAGCCGCGTGGAGGAGGAGGAAGAAGAAGCAAGGTGGCGCGCGTGCGAGAGAGAGCGAGAGAGCGAGAGGGAGATGCGAGACGAGAGTCAGCGTGGGAGCAGTCGAGTCCAACCAGCACGAACCTCCCCCCCCTCTGCGCGCGGCCCAGTGTCGTCCTCGTCTCCAGCGGCGTGAAGCAGCAACGCAGCCAGCATGTCGGTGCTCGCGCTCCAAGAGTACGAGTTCGAGAGGCAGTTCAACGAGGACGAAGCCATCCGATGGATGAAGGACAACTGGTAAGCCTGCCGCCCCCCCCAACCACCTCCTCCTCCTGCCCCCCACCTCCCGCACTGCAGATTCTGTGACCGGCCGGGATTAAGAGCTGGAGACGATCCTCCTTTTAGTACCGGTGCGTGTGTGCGTGTTCGTGTGTGCGTGCAGCACCTGCTAATTAAACCCGGGACGTGCCCCACGAAAGGCACAAATCCACGCGGGTACGAAGCCACGGCGCGCGTGGAGCCTGTCAGACCCCTCCCCCCCCCCAAACCCGCTGCTTCGCGCATCTTTTAGCGGTCTGATGCCCCGTGATTTATTGCTGCAAGTTACTGCTATTTGATGAATACGAATGACCTGCAACGGATAGAATAATTGCGCTCACGAGCCCACATGAAGGCCTCGCACAGCTTCTTCACTGAAACCCCAGGTAGATATTCTATTCATGATGAACCGGATAAAACTACAATATATCAATCATCAAATCCCAATTTTCTATTGATCAGCTTCGCTGCTTTTTACAAATTGAGATAATTGTTTGGTAAAGAAGGAACACTTGACTACCGCATTACTGATCCAACAGAGTTGCTTATTTCATGAAACCTTGTAATGAGCCCCCCCTGACCCCATGAGACAGACATGTCCCTGTGGCCACTGTGATTGAGTAAATATTGCTTTGTGGTGTGCGCGCATCAATGGGTTTTCATATGTAGGTCATGAGCCGGTCCATCCGGGCCATCATTCGCATGAACTCACTCGGGGGTCGTCATTTGAGCCAAGAAATGGTTCTGAACCCGAGCGACTCATGCGTTAAGTGTGCACAGGCTTCATTAGGCCCCCAGTGGCACCGGGGGGCCCTCACCTGGCTTCCACGTGCACGCCAAATATTTAAATGTGATCAAGTAGAGCCAGTTTTGGAGTTGTTGTGTTCTTATTCTTTTAAATTAACTGTGTGTGTGTGTGAGTGTGTGAGAGAGAGGGAGCAGTGAGTAGGAGCTGTCCATACCCTGGTACTGACAACCGACCAATGGCGGTGATCTTCTGATGTCGGCTGACGGAGCTCCAGCCAATGGCGGTGCAGCTGAGCTGTGCTGACTCCCGTGCTCCTGTGGCGGAGGCTGCACATGGCCGATGGAGGCGAAAAGCTGCAGCGGAGGGGGTTTTGATGGGTTGTTTGTTTTCATGCCGCCCAGGGAGCGAGCGGCTAAACGTGGCATGTTTTTATGACCCTCCGGGGGGGGGGGGGGGGGGGTTGAGGGGGAAATGTGTGAGCTAGTTTGAAGGCGAGCGTCACATTTGAATAGAGAAAAGGAAGCTGTTGTGTGATGGTTGGTTCACTTGCGATGTGCCACACCACAGTTTTGTTTATTTTGCTACGAGGGTCTGTAAATAACATCAACTAAGCCAAGTTCAAGGTCCAAATATATTAGTTAAATATGTTTTTGCCTGAGAATGTTTTGAGTAGTGCAAAAGATTTGTGGTAATTGATTCAGATTAATTCTAGTTCTGGCTAAACTTTTATCTTAAGTTATGATTTGTAAAAGAAGAATGCACATTATCAGCAGCTTTAGGCTGCAATAAAAAAAGCATTATGTGATAAATAGTAACGCAAAATTCAATAATACCAATTGATTTGTAACTCCCATCACATTATAAACATCGTACATGTGCACCGATGTGGGTTCAGTCGGTCTAAACTACTACAATCAGCTGTTTAGTTTTTGTTCAGCGGGTTTAAAGTTCCGACACAAGCCCACCAGCAGCTGATTTGGGTGAATTCTGTTTTTAGAATTGGTATAAGAGCCTGAAGGAAAGCTGGTGGAAATAGTGTGCAGACCACTCTGATTACTACCCTCAAACTAAGAACACAAAACTCCTTTCTCTTGATTGACTTTTGAGCAGTTAATGAGTAGGTTAATCATTCAGTCAGTGTCCATCTCGTTCTGTTGATGAATCCACCTGGTTTACCCCTCTCGGTGTGGTCTGAGGTGCCGTCACCTTTCAGGGCTGATGCAAAGTGAGCTGCTTGTTTTCACATGCAACGCATGCATTCCCCATGTATTCCATGCACTGTGCATCATTGCTCTGTGGGGATCAACAGAGACTGCTAGACGGCAAACTGTCTTTTCTCCGGATCTCTCTAAATTGATATTGAGATACCACAATTTGTCTTTGCTTTCAGCCAAATTCCATGATAACTTTTGGACTTGAGCCGCGACGATTAAAACATTTGGCATCAAAAGCTCAACGGCTTCACTCCCACGTTGCGTATTATTCAAAGCGGATCATTCGACAGATTGATTGCTCACTGGTTGTCGTGGTGATGAAAATACACGATACAAGATCAGACATCGTACAATCCGCTGCGGTTATGAAAGCGGCCTCCTACGTGCAGCGACTGCTCTGCCGCGTTGCGCCAGCATGCAGAAGAGAGCCGTCAGAATGAACAACGAGACCTTTGTGATGGTCCGTCTGTAAATGTTTATTTCACAGCTTGACCTTCAGGTTTCGACAGTTGATGAGAAAAGTCTCCTTTTAGTTATTTAGTCCAGCCGGTTGTTCTAGAGGGCTTGAGCCTGGCAGTGGGGTTCATCCCACCAGGAGACCTGCATCAGGGTAATTATTATCAATAATCATTTCACAGAGCAGCACAACGCTGAAATTAGAGTTGTAAAGAAGTGGATGATTTTTTTGAAGTGTGTAATAATAATAATAAAACATTTCTTCATGGTAGCATTCAAGAAAGAACTGACAAAGGATGTCGATTTTAAATTAATTTAAATTTTTCTTTATGCTGTGCTAAATGAGATAAAAGCAAAGAACAACATTGATCATGTTCCTAAATGAAGACACTAAGTGATTATTTCCCAGGTCATTCCTCACGCTCACACTTACATTTTCAAGATCTTTCTTCTACGTGCTGCTGCTATTTTAACGAGCGCACACATGATGATGATGATTGTTAGTGACCGCATTTACCCAGAGTCCCCCCCCCGGGTGCTCGTTAAATGTGTGCCATCATCGGGTTCCCGCGGAGCACGTGATTGGCTGTTAGCACCGCCAGTGGTCCTCTGCGTACCTTCGTCTGAGGTAAAGCTTGCATCACTGTGAAAAGAGGCCTCTGTAGGCTTTCTTGAAGAAAGACAATATTGAAAATAGAAGGAGAGGACATTGAGAGGGCAAGGTGTGTGGATAGTGCTATGCATAGCATGCATAGCTGGTGACCTTTTGTGTTCTACAGACACGCTCTTGATGTGCATGCGTTTGCATGCATGTGTGACACTGCAGACTCGCTGGAACACGCGCTCGTCCTCAGACTGCAAACTCAGGATGACATAAGGGCTCAAAATCTCCGGGAAGAGCTAATAAGTGGGGGGGGGGGATGGGCAAGCGATGTGCTCATTATGTTACGAAATGTACCATGTAAGCATCAGGTCACATGAAACCAGTACGTAGGGTGTACTGAATGTCCTCAGTGGCAGTTGTCTGCATGTCTTATGAAGCTGATCATAATATTTGAACATGTTAAGTGCCAGCGTCTCAACACTATCTGACCATGTGATAACAGATACGTCAGATATGCCCCGCCCTCTTCGTCCCTGCCAAAATACAATTGTACTTTCACGTAGAGGGAAGTTAATATTTAACCGGCTCTCTCAACAATTAATCCATCGGCTTGTGGGCAAACTCAAGTTAATTATACTTAGATTTATAAAACCAAACCAGACCCTTCAATGATTTACCGAAGCCTGAAGGAAATCTGCAGAAGTAAGAAGCTTTAATGAACTTCACCTCGTGCGCGCTAAGCCAGAGGCGGTCTGACCCTCTGGATCCTCCCCGGTTACGCGCTGGCAGACGCGCGTTGGGTGTTTCCTCCTGAAGCTTCTGTCAACACCTCATTTCCTCGGTTTTAAATAGACAGCAACATCATTGACTCGTTCCTGAGTTTTAGGATTCATGCAGCATTCTTATTTCCTTGCTTAAGTCTTTTCAGTCTTTCATTGTTGTCTCCTATTTAATTCGTGAGACATTTTTGATTGACTTGATTGAATTTGTAACCACATGCTGTGTTTCGGCCCTGTGCTCTGTGTGTGTTACCAGAAGTAGAACATCTCTGTGCTTGGGTTAATCAAACCTTTGGTCGGCTTCCTGGGACACCTACGTTTCTAAAATGGAGCCGCCCCGCTGCGCGCTCCGCTCACACGTGGTATGCGAGCCGGCTTCAGAGGGGGTGGATGAAATATGTTCTGTCTTTAAACTTTGCAACAACAATCGTACGGGCATTTTCCACCGTGATGTCCAAACCCAAACGCGGTATCGGATCTCGGTGTTTTCACCTCGTCAGTTCCCTGGTTGGCTT
Organism: Pungitius pungitius; assembly: GCF_949316345.1. Classification (NCBI taxonomy): domain Eukaryota; kingdom Metazoa; phylum Chordata; class Actinopteri; order Perciformes; family Gasterosteidae; genus Pungitius; species Pungitius pungitius. The sequence goes on from NC_084901.1 coordinate 14,871,386, forward strand.
GAAGCCCGTATTTGCTCCGTGAACTGAGGCAAGTGTTGTTTCTGAGCCACGGACTCTTCTCTAAATATATGCTGCAAATCCCGGCGCCAGAGTTATTAGCAGAGCGCGTCTGCACATCCAACGGGCGGCGAGAAAACCCTTCAATGCACGTTTCAGAACCTCTGACCTCACATTGAGTCTTGCAGTATGATCTCGGGGGGGGGGGGGGGGGGGGGGGGGAGTCTGAGCGCAGAGGCCCCCTGGAGCATGAAGGGATGATGTGAATTCACACCGACGTCTCAAATAGATTCCTGGGACTGCGGGCGTAGCTCGGCCTCCGCTGGCTCCGCCCCCACCGGCGGCGTCAGGCCCTCTGCTTTCTCTACCCTTTATTTATCTTGATTCTGACAGCGTAATCCATCTTCCAAATATAAACACAGTCCTAATGCACGTCTTAACCTTTGGCTTAGTGTACTTGTAGAAGATGAAGCACACAGTGCAAGACATAACCCCCCTCCCCCCCCCCCCACCCGTACTGTTCATTAAGAGCGCCAGAGTAATGTATGATAACATCTTTGTCCTGTATGGGCTGACATGCAGAATTAAATGAGAAACAAAGACATTTCCACAGGTTGTGACAGACCAAGCAAAGCTGCAGCAGCAAAACCACGCAGTGCATCGAATGACACAAGTGTGCGTTTTAATGCTTATTAATTGACATTTGAGCCCATTGTAGGCAGAATGTCCAAACAGAGTCTCGTAGAATGATGAAGCAAAGCTTTATCTGTGCACAACATGGGAGCAACACGTGCACACGTGCAGCGCTCCCTGCAGGATCCCACCAGAGGCCACGCATCAATCTGGCCTGCCAGCACTGAAGTCTGAGATGCTCCTCTGTGGTCAAACCGGTTTTGTGTGTGTGTGTGTGTGTGTGGGGTTGAGAAACGGTGATGTCGCTCTGCAGCCCCGCCCTGCTGTCACTCTGTCAAAGCTGCTCCTTTTCCACTTACTGACTGCACTGCTTTGTCCTTTGTTCCGTGCAGGGGCCTTAAATCCTCCTGCTGCAATGGCAACGGGACATTGTTTTCATTTTTCTGAATACTAAAGAACAACAAAGTCCATGTTGAGCGGCTGACGCTGTTTTTTGTACCTGCCGTTCCCATCGCCTCTGGTGCTGTGTTTGCAGTAGTTCCAGCTTCTCCGGGATCCTTTTTACTTAAAATGGCACAATAGTGGTGTTGTGTCTCAAAATGTCCGACTGGGTACATTTCTAATTAAATATTAAATTATGTCACGCTTCTGTGAGGTATGTGTGTGTTCAGAGTGTGAGTCGTGCAGCGAGCTACTACACTTTGTATCGCAAAGTCCGTTGAGCTTGAACAGATCTCATCCGAGGGTTTGACTTTACTTTTGTATAAAACAATACTACACACACACAGACGGATACAATAACTCATTTCCACCGAGGAACACATTTCTATCTGGTGACTAATGTAGCAACCATGTTGTTAGTATCACTTCCACAAAGCAGCACAAAACCTGACTCCTCGAGCCAGTTTTACTCGACACATAATCAGTCACCACAACGTCTAGTAGTGCTTCTAGAGTTCCCACAATGCCTTTCACCACAGGTGCCTGCGCATTGTCCTCTGAGAGCATGTTATTTTGCATTATTGCAAGGGTGTAGCTGCACATTTTCTATAGGTTCCGTCGGGCAGGTCCTCCACTTCCCCCCCCCCACGGCCGCTCTCTCTGACGACGTGTTTCTGGAAAAACGCCGGAACCAGAAACTGATCAACATCTATAACTATAAAGTGAAGCATTTAATTCACTCAACTCAGGAAGTCGGATCAGATAGTGTTGCTCTGTGGCTCCTTTTTTATAGATTTAGCATCGCACTGTTTCCTGTATCTAATTGACGCCTCTTATTTGTTGCAGGGTGATTGTATAAGAATCAAGCAAAGCATTGCTGAGAAGGCTCATTGCGTAATCAGTGCATACAGGCTGTGAGAAGTGGAAAGATTTATGTTTTTTTTTGTGTGCACAGGAAGAAGTCGTTTCTCTACGCTGCTCTCTACGTCGCCTTCATCCTCGGGGGGCGTCATGTCATGAAGCAGAGGGAGAAGTTTGAGCTAAGGAAGCCGCTGGTGCTGTGGTCGCTCACGCTCGCTCTATTCAGGTGAGAAACGGCAAAGAAACATCTGGTTTGCTTTTATATGAACATGAGGCCTCCTGCTGCTGGTAAAATGTCTCTATATTGTGCCTTTTCAATGCATAATGCTGAGTTCATCAGCTACTACCCTTAACAGGGGGATAGAAATAGAGCTGCAGACACTCATGGCATTGACTTCATATATCCTCCTTTAATGCATTATGCTCATATCCTCTACTCTAATGAATGGTACACATATTCTCTACTCTAATGAATGATGCACATATCTCTAATGTATGATACACATATTCTCTACTCTAATGTATGATGCACATAACCTCTACTCTAATGTATGATGCACATATCTCTAATGCATGATGCACATATTCTCTACTCTAATGTATGATGCACATATCTCTAATGCATGATGCACATATTCTCTACTCTAATGCATGATGCACATATCCTCTACTCTAATGTATGATGCACATATCCTCTACTCTAATGTATGATGCACATATTCTCTACTCTAATGCATGATGCATATATTCTCTACTCTAATGCATGATGCACATATTCTCTACTCTAATGCATGATGCACATATTCTCTACACTCATGCATGATGCACATATTCTCTACTCTAATGTATGATGCACATATTCTCTAATGCATGATGCACATATTCTCTACTCTAATGCATGATGCACATATTCTCTACACTCATGCATGATGCACATATTCTCTACTCTAATGCATGATGCACATATTCTCTACTCTAATGTATGATGCACATATTCTCTAATGCATGATGCACATATTCTCTACTCTAATGCATGATGCACATTCTGTCTTTGTAGTATATTCGGTGCCATCCGTACTGGGAGTTTCATGATGCACATCCTGATGACCAAAGGGCTGAAGCAGTCAGTTTGTGACCAGAGCTTTTACAACGGGCCCATCAGCAAGTTCTGGGCCTATGCCTTCGTACTCAGTAAAGCACCAGAACTGGGTAAGTCCTTATCACAGCATTAGTGTGAACGTGTGTGATATATTCTGTTCACTGTATACCATCTTCAGTCAATTAGCAGACCGCCAAGTAAGCTGTCGCTTGGAAGCGTTTCATTGTCATAATATCGAGCCTGAAGCTGCTGCTTTTAGGCGGTTAATATGACCTCATGTCAAAGGCGCGTTACCGCAATTCCAATCAGTCAGTCATCCATTCATTAAACGGCTCGCCCTGTTGTTCCTGCAGGCGATACGCTCTTCATCGTCCTGAGGAAACAGAAGCTCATCTTCCTCCACTGGTACCACCACATCACCGTGCTGCTCTACTCCTGGTACTCCTACAAAGACATGGTGGCCGGCGGCGGGTGGTTCATGACCATGAACTACCTGGTCCACTCCGTCATGTACTCTTACTTCGCCCTGCGGGCGGCCGGCTTCAAGGTGTCTCGCAAGTTCGCCATGTTCATCACGCTGACCCAGATCACCCAGATGCTGATGGGCTGCGTGGTCAACTACCTGGTGTACTCGTGGATGCAGCAGGGCCACGAGTGTCCATCCCACATGCAGAACATTGTGTGGTCCTCCCTCATGTACCTCAGCTACTTTGTGCTCTTTGTCCAGTTCTTCTTCGAGGCCTACTTTGGAAAGTCCAAATCGAGGGTCTCAGCCGCCGCCAAGAAGAGCGAGTAGACCAAGAGGGGAGGCCATGAAGAAAAGCGGAGTTTAGAACGGAGGAGAACCAGTGACTTGAGACAAAAGTGTCAGCGGTGGAGGGTTGTTGGGGAGGGGGGAGGGGTGCTTGAGCGTTACTACTAATGTGCAGATCTAAAATGCCTCGATGGACGTGGCGTCTCCACTGAGGGACGCCGAGGAAGCAGCAGCAGCAGCAGCGCCGCCATCATCGGAGCCATCTGAAGTTTTAAATCCTTGTTTTGAGTATTTTTTTTTTTTATAACCTGAAATATAATTAAACAAATGAAAGGCCTCCCATCTGCCACGAGCTGATGTTTACTTGTTTTTAAAATGAAATAAATGAATTGGTACATATGAAGATGGATGGAGTCAACGTTAACTCGACAGGGCAACGCTGGCGGTTGGCGAGAACGTACGGGGGGCGAGCGGCGCGGTGTCTTCTGTGTCTTACATTGCAAAATGCGATATCTTCTCAGGTCTTAGGTTATCTCTTTCTTAACACAATATGCATATCGAGACAAAGTAGACATGTTTAACATCAGCCCCGGTTTAACGGCGAGTGTGACATGAAGCGGACTGCGCTGACGGCCTCAGAGGATCGCTCTGCCCCGGGGCATGATGGGAAACGGGATGACGCCACTGCTTCGCCACTTGTCGTGACCGTGCAGAAGTTGCCGACCACACTTGAACAAAACAAATGTCCCTACCAGTGAAGGATAAATGTCTTTTGGACACTGATGGTTAAAATGGAGGACAAAAAAATATTTGGTTTAGCAAAAGAAAAGAACAAAAACAAACCTGCAAACTGTCAAATTCTGCTTTAACGACTTAAAATCTGATGTATTCTTAATGGTGTCTGTCTGTTTTGTGCATTTGCAGTGTATCAATGTCAAAAACATTTGTTGCTGAAATATGTGACGTGCACAAATGTGTCATGTGCCTGTGGTGAGTATTTAAATTGTTTTATTTTGATTGCGTGGATCTTGGGTCACAGTGATAACGGGCGGTCAGGTTGTCTGCTGCAGTGAGCTCTCAAAGCAGATCAAGGATTCCACTTTCTGGTTCCACCTCGGGACGGAAAGTCTAATCGAGATGATTTAATCTACCAACTGACTATTCAACAATTGCTGCTGGCCTTGCGTTTAAAAGTGTCCACATTCACTGTACCTGACCTTCCCATAGAGGTGAAACCGTGCAATAAAGCTTAATCATTGAGAATAATATTCATGAGTCGTCTTTACATGTTTCTCTTTTGGATCATTTAACGTCCCGTTTCATTACTCTGAATTAATGCCCAGAGATGCATTTAAGCATCATCTGGGTTTTATTGCAACACTTAAGCAATTTATTTATTTTGTGGTATATCAGATAAAGATGCAGGAAGTATTGGTTTATTCCAGCTCGATGTTTATTTTTTAGATGAACCAAAGGAAAAAAAAATGTGAATACAATTGATGCTTAGAATTTGTTATCAATGGGTAATTCCAGCTTCCAGTTTTGTCAGCAATATTAACTTTATAAGAAAAGGTAAGTAGGTAAGGTACTTCATAGCAAAACTTCCCCTCCACAGTTAATCTTTAAAGCACATTTTAGAAATTTTCCACACTATTTTATTGAAACTGTTGTGTGAAGTTTTTGGTCTTGTGCACTTTCGCCACCTGCTGGAACAAAGTCGCCACGACAACGTCCTCCCAGTCCTTCATTTTATAACATTTTTAACATTCCTTATGCAATCTCTGCAACTGGGTTGATTTACTCCAGATAACCAACGTCTGCCTTACCAGAGCAGTGTCTTCCCCTGTAACCCACTAAAACAACTTGGACCTTTTCAACCCCCCCCCTTAAGAACACAATAGAACCGTTGAAACTTGTTACAGCTTCAATGATGTGACTATTACGTTTTACTCTGGACTTCAAGTCATACTTAATGTTTATCAGTGAACGGTCAAATGTTTGAACCTATTACAAATATGTCAAACAAAAGAGACTTCTGTATTTGTGTGTCCTAACTTTCAAACCATGTTTCATTCATTTATTAAGAAACCCCCGCTCAAAATGTTTCCTCTACCCCCCCCCCCCCCCGCCCCTCCCGAATGAGGAGAGAACACCCATAGATTCTGGCTCATGTATCCAATCCTTGCATCAGTGCCCCTCCCCTTTTGATTTCAAATCCTCACAAACTAGTGTTGCTCTGAGGGAGCGAGTACTGACCTGAAGGATCAGAGCAAAGCCTTTGAGTGGGCAGCTAATTCCCTCTTTAGTCCTCATCAGCTGTCCTCTGGGCCGCGATGGAGGCGACAGCGATGAAGTAAAGCTCGCCCCATCTGGCAGAAAAATACAAATGTAGCTAATAGAGAAGGAATGAAACTGCTTTATTTTTTGTGTTGGGGGAAAAAAGACACTTGTTCCATCTTCTCCCGTTCCTTTATTATTTTAATATATATTAAATCAGCTTTCTGTAACTTGTAGTTCTTGTTTTTGTCTTCTCTACTTTGCGATACTCCATTTAACCTCTCCTGAAGTACGTGAAGCTAAAACTCTCACTTAAAGCTCATAATATGCAAGTCAGACCTGATGCCCATCTTCATGCATCAGACCGTATAACCATCTTTAGGGTCAGACCCTACACCCATCTGTGTGACCAGACCTGATGCCCATCTTCATGCATCAGACCGTATAACCATCTATAGAAAATGTTTTGCGATCCCTTCCACCGAGTAAGCAGTTTTCAATCTAAAACCCCCCGTAACTTAAACATGCCGCTCACGTAACAATAATAATCACATTTTTAATAAAAGTGTTTTGAGTTTCATTTTTGGAGGATTTAGCATTTATTGCATAAAACAGATGAATTTCTATTATTTTATCCATATTTACATCAGCAGGGCCATTAGTTTTCTGACAGAAATCCATGACTTTGATATTGTTGCTTACTAATCAACTGTCAGCTATGTTTATATTTTATAATAACAGAAGAAGCGGTGGCCCCTTGAGGCCCCTGATCCTTGCGGCGCACCGACTGTGACTCTATTGCCCCCTGTTGCCCCAATTGAGGAGTAATAGAAGATAAATTGACACTGGGCCCAATTTCATCTTCACCTGCAGCCTGATCAGCTGCTCTCTCCGAGCGGCGCCCTGTCTGTTGCCTCTAATGGAGGCCAATATATAGATAAGTGTGCCTCGCCAGGAAAATCAATATCGATGTGGCCCCTGATGGTTTTTGAGTTAAAGTGCTTTGTTTTGTGACACAAAGAGGCCGCGGGTCCTTCTATTAACGGTCCCCAGTCAACCCTGAGACGCAGCGTCTCAGTCGGAGACAGCGGAGCGTTGCATTTGCTGGAGGAGAGAAACCGAGAGCTTCGAAGAAGACTGCGACGAAGAGCGGCCAGAGGAGGGCCAAAAGAATGTTTCAACTAAAGGGAGACAACGACATCAGAGAAGCTTATTTTGCTGAGGAAGAACACAGTGGCAGAAATGGGTTTCGTGTATTAAAAGGAGCACATTTGGTTTGGTGTGAATATAGTTTTAATAGAAATGAAAGGAAGCCTCTTCTCAACTATTATAATTCCAGTCATAGTACATGTGGGCTAAAAATAATACATCCCCAAAGAATTATATACAGGGTGAATGAAAATATATTTTACAATTGTAAAACACCTTCCATCCAGGTTCTTATCAATCATCAATTGAACTGCAATCCTCAAGTAGCTATTAATGGAGATTGTGTATCTGAAAATATTCATCCTTAGCCAAACAATATGACAGTGGTGAGGTCAGAAGAGAGGTCGTGCTCTCTGATGAGCATCAGGCAGGTCTTTGTATCGTTTACATCACACTTTGTTCCACGAGCTGACGGAGAAACAGACACACAAACTTAGCAATACACACAATTTGAAGATAGGGATGAAACTTAGTCCAGTTTACAAATAGGGAAAACATGGATGAGGTTTCTTAACAGAACTAATGGGAGCTCAAAGTTTTTTACAGATAAAACCTTCGGACAACAGCGGTTTTCTTTAGTGCACAAACGTACATTTGTGCTTTTTGGTAAAAAAAATGGATTAATTTAGACTAAAAAGTAAACTACAGTTGTGACGGCCCGATTATTTAATTTGTGAGGTATGTGACGGTGGAATGAAACTGGATTCAGCAGTTTGCACACCAGCCAGATGTTCCAGTGTGTGTGTGTGTGCGTGTGTGTGTGTGTGTGTGTGCATCTGTGGTGAACTAGGAGGCGAGGGACTCCAGGCCGGGAGACAGCACCTCAGGCCTGAAAGACGTCCAACCGTGTGAGCTCGACAGAGGCGGGCTCGAGCCATGGGCGGCGGGCTGCGTGGTCTCCACGGCAACGGCCGACGCCATGGAGCACTCGTACCCTCTGTTGTGTTTGGACAATGTTCCCGACTCTTCGTTCACATGGTTGTCGCCTTGTGGAAAAAAAAACGAAGAAACAAAAACACGGGACACCATTGAAAGCTCGTGGAACAGGAGGTTCATCTTGGTTAGGGTGGACAAAGGAACGAGGCCGATACTCCGCATGGAGGCACAAAGGGTGATTCCCCTCCGGCTCAGCTACCTGATTCTGAAGAGCAGGACGGGCAGACATCTCTCCTGGGACAGCCCGTGTCCAATGCAGCGGGGGGCTCCGACATGCTCTCATCTGTCACGCTGGTCTCGCTCACATTGTCCACAGAGGGCTGTTTGTGGAAGAATGTTCTGCTCCTGCATCGAGAACAGTCAAAGCATTGAAATAATCACTGACTCACAACCTTTATAATGTCCACATGTTGGTCCTGGACTCACAGAGGCCACCTTTGCACTGACACTATGTGGTAGGAATGATTTAATTGACAATTAAATTGCAACACAACATAAACGTTTAAAATGCTTCCAGAAAACGTGACGTGTAACCGACATGTGGACCAGAAGGGCTGAATTTAACTTTAGAAATGGACTGTGAGTCTATGCCTTTTAGTGTATTTTCATGCACGTGAGAACCTTTAAAAAGACGCAGCATGAGAAGCAATTTGTGTCTGTTAGCGCATATCACCGTGCGCTTTGTGATGGTTTACTCGTGTGTGTGTGTGTGTGTGTGTGTGTGTGTTTGGCGCTTGAGTTTCCCTCCTCAAGTGCTCTCGCAGTCGAGTGCAGAAGGCAATTTGAGGCAGAGCTCTTGGCGGCCGTGTAGCGTTTCCTCGGGGGTCACAGCTCAGCGCCTCCATTCTGTGGCTGAGAAATGACCTATTTTGATGTGTAATTGCTGCAGAACAAGCTAAACCAAGCATGTAATTGAAAGCGTGCCTCTTCCACACAGGAAGCCTAGAGAGCAAACGGTGGGATGCAGTAGGTGGATGGGGGGGCCGCGCGGGGGGGCGACAATGCCAACAGCCTCGTCCAAGAGATGGCAAAACAACAGTGAAACAAATCAGCTGAGGTGGAAAAGAAGGGGGGGGGTCGCAGCAGGTAGTTCACCTAACCGGGTTCTGCATGATGCCATCGGTTCCACATGTGATCTGCTTCCTGTGCCCACCACCACCCCCCTCCCTCCCCCCATCTCGAGGTCATGCCGAGACACCTGCATTACACTGCCTGTGCCCCCCGGGTTCGATAGACACCTCTAAACGCTGTCAGCTCCTTCCCGGCTGTCGGTGCTGCCCAACGTTACAGAGATGGATCTGCCATTGGAATGTGGGCGGGTTCTACTTCCTGTACCGGAGCGATTACTCCAATCACTGGATTCACCCATTTACCACTTCTACTAAACCCATTCAAATTAGAATTACCATAAGAAATCATAAGGATATACCATAAGAATATCCGTTGAGAAGGACTATGGGAATGTATTACATGAAATGCAGTTTGAAACATTTAAATATTTGACTTGCATAATAGTAAATTTAGCATCATATTCATGTTAGATTTGTTTTCCCTCCTTTCATCAATAATTCCTCGTCCTCCATCGATGGTTCCTTCTGTGCTTCGTTTTGTGTTTTCTTCCTCTGTCTTCTTTTCCTTTTTACCAGTTTTACTTACTTTTCTTCTTCCCTCGTGTTCCCTTTTCTCCAATTGACTCCCCTCTTTCCTTTTTCTTTCCTTAATTGCCCCTCGTCTGCCACTTCTCCTCCGACCCCCCTCTCACCCGTAACAGTAGGTGACACAGGCAGCGATGGAGAGCAGGGAAACGAGGGCCGCCATGCAGGCCGCGATGACCACGTTCCTCCTCTTCTCCTCCTCAGCCTGCTGGAGCTCCCCCCACTGCAGGTCACTGAACTGACAGCGTTCCCCCATGTAGCCCAAAACACAGCTGCAGTGGGAGAGAAGTCCAACGAGTATCCATAAACACATTACAGTTATTTACAATTCATTGTGGGCTTTCGATTTTTGTGACCACGAAACGTTCTGGAAAGCATATCATTAGCGTTAAACAAAGTAAAAACCTACATGTCAGCTGGAATGATGGAGTCGAATCATAGAAGGGATTTAAATGTGATCATTTGAGGGGACAATCACAAAGTTAAAACAGATTTGTTCCTAGAAAGTTATATGCAGCCGGTGATTGATGCTGTAAAGGTCAAATTCAGAATCCTACAGCCACTGTGATGAGGTCATGGCTTTAATAATGGGCCAACAGGGACACCTACTGGTTGTGCGCGGTAGTGAATCTCATAAGAGAAATAATTATAATAGTAAATGAGGTGCTCTCATACTTTCTAAGAGGAATGCCACTTTAAAATAACTACTAATATTCTCCCTGACACGGCACATTTCAGGACTATTGTTAACTCATAATTGGATCAACGGATGACCGAGTCACGCCAGCTCAGGAACATTTATTTACTTGCAAGCGTATGACTCCATTTCAGGGTAGTAGAAGCAGACCCCCTGGTACAGACAGTAGGACTCGTGGGAGGACGGGCAGCTCTGTGCCGAGTTTCCATCGTGGTGCCGGGTGGACACGTCAGCGGGCCTACTGGTCCCCCCCCCCGGCGATGTGGCCTCCAACTCTTAGGAGAGGATCGGGAAGGCCATTTTGTTGGATTAGACAAATGGACCGTGTGGCACCTTTTTAAAATATCTTTACTTTAACAGCAGCAAGAGCAAACGCACTTATCCTGGAAAACACTGACTTCGCTTAAACTTTTTCGTGGAGACGCACCTTGACATGTCTTCCCGTTGCCCTGGTAACCAGCCCGGCACTTGCAGAGGTGCGTCCCCAAGGCATTCTGGCATTCTGCGTTGTTGTCACACGTGTGCGTTCCCAGCGAACACTCATCAATGTCTACAAAGAAAACGAGAAGAGGTGAACAGTCTTTACATGCCTGAAGCATTCATAAAACCAATGTATTCATGATTAGGCACTGATTCCATCAAGTCAGTTGTCACATGACCTCCTGAATACTGCGTTTAGACAAAGAAGCAGATGAGTATTATTGGCTTTCACGTAAGGCATTTGTGTCGCGATCATCTTTGCTTCCAGAGCGGCTCGGCCACCGTGAAATGTTGTTTTTCTAGATCTAAAAGTTAAATCTGCTCCGTTCTGTCACACGTGAAAAGGTCCACAATCTCGACCCATAATGATGCAAATAGGATAAAAGAATCAATATGATCCCCATACGTTTTCCTCAGGATGTGTTCCTTTATACACGCATTCCCGGGAGAGAACTACTCACCCACACACAGCCGTCCATCACCTGTGAAACCCTCTGGACACACACAGGTGGGGCTGCCGGCCCGCAGCAGGCACCGTGCGTTCGCATCGCAGCCGAGCGGGTGGCACTCGTTCTGGTCTGACGGAGGAGGGTGAACACGTTTAGTCAGAAGTCACATCTTGAGGGGGGGGGAAATGTCCCTCAACGATCAGGGCCGTCACCTGACACCATGGCGTCCGTGAAGGGGGTCGACTCCTCCGACTTCAGAGCCGGCTCCGCCTCGTCAGCTGACAGCCCGGGTGCGGTGGGGGGACTTTTGTTTTTAGTGGCCGATGCATCGGTGGTTTGTGGACTGTCTCCAGAACCTTTTTATAGCAAAAGCATTGTCGATGAGTGGGTTTCCACTTCATAGCTCGCGCGCTTCAGGTGAGGTGGCTGAAAATGTGTCACCTGCTGATCTGCTCCACGCGGAGCCGGGCGAGCAGCTCCTTCCGTCGGGCGACAGGACGTAGCGTGGGAGACAGGAGCATCGGGCCAATCCCAGTTCGCTTTCACACACCTGGGCACAGCCTCCATTCAGGTGGAGGCAGACGTCGGCCCCTGAATATTTGTATGCAGAAGGACAATTCATTTTAAGGACGACTTGTTTGTTGCTGCCAGACAACAAATACTTTCATCTGAAATGCTTTAAATATTCATTTCAGCAATCATCCCTCATTCAGCCCCCTCTGAATGCACAGGAATAGTTTATTCAACGTTTTTCGCTCAGCTTAGTGAATGCTGACAGGTGGAAGAAGGCCACATCTCACTGATCATGTGATCATCTGTTTCTGTACCTGGTTTAGCGAGAGGATGAACCACCACAATGGACGCCGGTTGGACCATGTTGCCGTGGATACGTTGCAGCTTCTTCCCCGTCCGCTTGTGCACGCTCCTCAGCTGGTTGGGCTCCCGGTCCGATATCCACAACCTGTCCTCAAACACCGCAAGGTCAAAAGGTCGACCTGGAGGAATCCGAGTAGAGGGGAACAAGTTTACCAAGTGTATTCTGTATCTTGTGTGGCTGTGATTACAAGAACACCCGTTAAGGAAGGACTTGATAGACTCATGTAGAAGCCAGACATGTCACATGTTACATGTTCGTACAAGCCTCACCTACTTGGTTCTCAAACAGGACCTGTCGGTCCGAACCATCCAGAGCAGCGGTCTCCACCAGGCCCCTCCTCTGATCGCACCAGAACAGACGGTCCTCGGTGAAATCGATGGTCAGGCCGCTCGGCGACACGAGGTGGGAACTGGCAATGACGGCGCGGCCTTCCCCCTCCAAAGAGGCACTTTCCACGACAGGATGGGCCCCGATGTCAGTCCAGAACAACCTCCTCAAAAGGTCCACAGAGCAATGTGAATTAGCCATCGGGGACGGATTAAACCCACAGAACCTCCGGCTGCTGCACAGCTGTTTTCTAAGGATTCCCTCTAGAAGTTTGTAGTTTTAACTTGTGAAAGTATCCCTCTCGTAGAGCCTCACTCACTTTGCCAAAGGATGAACTGCGATTCCTCTTGGTTTCTCCAGCCCTTTGCTCACAATAGTTTGTCTGTTTTGCCCGTTTAAGGTGCTGCAGTCGACGGTTGACTGGCTGCAGGACGAAGGTATAAAGACATGTGTACAAGTGAAGACAAAAAGAATAGAAAGTTTGACAATAGAAACAACGAACTGCTGTCCTACAAAACCACCATTAAAGTACACATCGGCAAGATAAAACTTTCAGCACCTAATGAAATCATCTCTTCATCCTAACATCCCTCACCCTTTATCCGTCCAGTACATCCTGCGGTGGATCCAGTCAATCGCAAGACCCTCTGGAGAGTCCAGACCGTCGGAGACGAGGACCTCTCTGGACCCGCCGTTCAGATCCACCCGCTCAATTCTCTTCTGACTGACGCTCGCAAAGTACACCTTCAAAGGAGGAAGAGCGATTTATTCAGTGTTCACAATAGATCAGCTTCAAAGGCCTTCGAGACATTGCCACTATGAAGTAGAAGAGATTGTTTTTCCTTGAACAGGCTTTCCAACCACAGTGTCTGTCCACTAGATGTCCCCGGTTGTCTTCACAACAACTCTCGAGGACTTGTGACACCAGTCTGGTACCAACTGTACAGAACAGCAATAAAAACACCCGAGAAAGTTCCCATCTTACATTTTTCTGGACCGGGTCGTAGTCCAAAGCGATGAAAGCTCCTCTGGGATCCTCCACCAGGGTTCCATCCCCAGCGCCTTCGGGGTGAATTTGACGTACATCCACCAGATTGGCCACTAGTAGGTACGGCGGCGGCCCTGAAGAACCGCCATAACACCGCCAGCAGCGGGAGTTAAAGCCGGCGTACCGGTGGTTACACACGAGGGCTCAGCTGACGCCATGGGCGTGACTCACCAGAGGCAACGCAGCGCTCGCCATCTCGCCGCAGCTGGTAGCCAGGCAGACAGCCACACTGCCACCCACTCGGGCTGACGGGGGTACAGAGCTGGCTGCAACCGCCCCTGTCTGCGGACAAGCAGCCTGCAAAGGTCCACACGGTGTGTTACACATGCACACGGGCCCCTTTTTCTCAAGACATGCTGATGCTTCACGCGTCTTGTTGCGGGTAAGACGTTAGAATGCGGTGCAGGTCGCCGTCTCTTTTTCTGAGTTCTCCTCTACACTCTTTATCGGGATTATGAAACTGAAGATTAAAGTCTTGCTCAGTCGAGTTGAGACAGGCCGCTCTATTGTTTGCAGCATTCCCCTGGCTGCAGGTGAAGCAAGTGTTAAATATGGATCCATTATGTAGCAGGGAGCTGTCTACTGTGCCACTGTGGTGATTCATCGGCAATAGAATAGCACTTATTTTTTTATTTATTAATATTCTGTAGGCGGACAAATCAACACCTCAGTGATGATGTCCTACTCTTACCTCTCACCTTAATGATCAATACAAACCTGCTGTGCTCACTCTATCTTTATGACTTTGATTCAACTCTCACCTATATTACATTTAGATATCTTTGGCTGGAAATAATGTTGTCCCTAAAATATCAATTTAACAGAATGACCAAAAATCTGAAATATCGCACTAGTTCATCATTCCCAGTTTCCCAGTTACTCTACATAAAATCCTTGAGATTTAGGAGGTAAACTGTAATAAAGTGCTTACCGGTACAGGCTTGTCCATCCTCCTGGAGTGAAGATCCTTCAGGACACACACAGACAGCCACCCCATCTGCTGTCAGACATCCCTCACCACACTTCTTTGTCATATTGCCTTCACACGGTGTGATTTCTGATTGTGGAAAGGAAAGCAATGAAATGATGTTATTTTCCATGGTAACATTAATGGTACGTGTGAATGACTTAAGATCCCGGAAACACAATTAACAGAAGTTAAATAATTTTCTGTTCTCCGGCGGTTCGTTTTGGATACTATCACAGGTCAAAGGGAAGTTCTTCATTTGTTTGAACTTTCCAGGTTTTTTGGAAGGCTCACAGCAGGTTGTAACAAGCTTCTTAGTGAAATCCCTTCACCAAGTCCGCCGTATCAAAACAGGTGTGATGAGAACGCATCCAAAGCCAAGAGAGTAAAGGCGATGTGATGTTAGCTCACATGAGCGTGGCATCTCCTGGGCCTGTGATGGCCATGGATAGAGAGGTGTGAAATAGTTACATCTGTTGCTCCACCGCTGACTGGTTTTGAGGTACGTTTTTTAATACTTCATCAATCGTGGACATTTTGAGCAAACCTGTAGGAGAAACTGCTCTATAGATGAAGTTAAAAAAGACAAAATATATTGCTTTTCTCAAAATTAATGGAAAATTGCTGTTTTTAACATTTTTTTTGTCTTGAATCAAAAACAAGACACGTAAGCAGTGCTCTGCCACGTGATCTCGGTTGTTGACTCCATTGTCTGCCCCTTGGCTCCGTATTTGTTTTCATCTGGACCTTGACAAAGGTTGTCTGCTAAACGGCTTAGAGCCCACAAAGCTGCTGACCAGATATGTTCCCTTTTCAAATGTCACCTCGTCATTTAATCTCATTGTGTGGCCTCCACTGTCCTGCTGGCCTCCTAGCTGGGATATTAGAGAAGATATTGTCTAATGTATTTTTAATGGGGCTGTCAATATAAACGCGTTAATCTATGCAATTAATGTGGCCGATATTAATGCAACTAAATGTTTTAACGTAGTTAACGTACGTTTGTTTGCTAAGTTGACTGCGGAAACGAACCGGGCGCTAGCTGCAGTCAGTCAAGATGGATAGAGCTTTTTGTATTGGAAATAAAACTAAACTAATGAAACAGAGGCGCGACATAGAGAGGAGAACTGTGCAGAGGAATCACTCCACGTGTCAAACAGAAGGGGGGTGAGTGGCAAACGGACCACTTAAAGTACCGCTATGCTAAGCTAGCTGCTAGGCTAAGCTAGCTGCTGTGCTGAGCTAGCTGCTAGGCTGCTTCCATCTCAACTGTCTGCAGAGGACCACCAATGTGTCCCTAAACGACACGTGAAAAGGACGTTGAAAACGTCCTGCTAAATGTGAGGGGATTGTTGGCACTTCAAACACAGCCGTTAAATGATGGAGAGTTGAGGGCAAAGTGCACGAGGACAACAGGAAGAGTCGCTGGTTCAACATGTTCCACCAGGTGGAATTCTCTCTCATATGATCAAATGTGAGTCGTTTTCTGTTTAAAATAACAATAACAACAACATCTAAAATACACGGTTTCAAAAGTGATTGCTCATTAATTTTAAAATTTAGTTTTTAGAAGAAGATCAAACATTCATTAAAAACAACATTGTAAAAACAACAACAACAACATTCATTAATTGCCATTCATCGAGATTAATGAATTTCAAAAGAGGAGATTAATTCGTTTTTTTTTTAAATCTATTGACAGCCCTAGTTTTTAATGGTTTGTAAACAGATAACGTGTGATATCAGATTAAACGAGACAAAAGCTAGAAGAAAAAAAATTAATTGTCATTGAATCCTTGACAAAATAAACTGTTATTTTTTAAGTAAATAAAGATTCTCTACACATTCCTACATGACTTAACTATATTTGTGCCAAAGCATTAGATTGTCTGAGGTATCTGTTCCTTAAAATAACCCGTTGTTATGCTAGCAGACAACAGACCTGCTTTATGGCTACGAGGAAAAACCAGATGCGGACTGTGGTGGAAAAAAGGAAAAACGGATATCTGGATTATTTAGACTTAAAATATCATCACGTTTTATTATAGCACTTATAGCACCAACAGGCATATTGGTCTGATCCTAAAAAGAAAAAATGTTCACTAATTTGAATATGAAAGCCCTTCTCTTTGCAAACTAGATCTTTACTGACAAAGTGCCACTGTTTTAACCCAAATAATTTAACACACAATTGACAGCTCACATGTGTCTAGTCTAGGATGCTGAGCACATGACCCGGCCTTTTTATTGGCTCCTTGGGGTCAAAGTGGTGTCTGGAGGACAAATGCCACCTTTTTATCGGCACAACAAAGAGAAGAGTTTCTAATCCGACACCTGAGCTGCTTTTGTTCTGCTGACCAAAACAAAGATTTACCACAAAAAACCATAATCATCCTTCCTTCTAATTCTTCTGAAAAATAGTTCTTAAAGCAATCCGGCTTCACGTTAAAGAACAGAACACTCAATCAAGTACAGATAGTATCAACATTATCAGGAGTATATTTGCAATTTCTTAAAGCCTCAACTGCACTTGCATGGTCTTAAACTAATGATACTATTTAGGAATCAAAAGTAAACTTGAGGAAAATTGGGTAACATAACAACAATAATACAAATATTTCCCACCGCACCTCCACATGTCTTCCTGTCGGGTAGGAGCGCATATCCTTTTGGGCAGGTACAGAAATAGGAGCCCGGGATGTTTTCACAACCAAGAGAGCAGCCGTGGTTCCAATGTGCACATTCATTCACATCTACGCCACAGACAGACAAAATGTGACCTGTTATTCATGTCCTTTAGGTGCTTTTACATAGTTATTTATACGTGAGGACACAGGAGAAGTTCATGTTCATGATGGCTAATAGACCAAAAATTGTTCCAGCTTAAGTAGTGGGCAGTCAGTGTTTGTGTGCATACTCCTTGGATAACATATTTATTCTTGATGCATTTTCATTGATTGTATGTGACGTATACCAACCTTCACAATAAGAGCCTTGCTTACTGAGAGCAAAGCCTTCAGTGCACTGGCACGTCCCTTGCTCGGCTAGACTGGAACACACAGTCACGCAATTTCCACTCTGTTCGTCACAACCTGTTTGAAGGGATGATTGGTAATACATCGCTGAAGTATTTTTGTGTGGGATTTGTCTCCAGTAAAAATGACGAGTGCCTACAGAACACGTTAAATGTCAAAGTTCAGCTGTAACCTGGAGGAGATGATTGGGAGTCGTCCCTTGGCTGGTTGAGGGGATGCACCACCTTGATGCTAACTGGCGGTTTGGCCATTTGTTTTATGTTAACATCCAGTGGCTCTCCACCAGTGTACTTGTTCACTTGTTTTATCACCCGAGACGATGCATCGGTGTAGTACAAGTGCTCCAGAAAGACTGATATCCCCAGTGACTGAGACCTAGAAAACAGAAGCATTTCATCCCAGTTTGCTAACAAATCCAAAATGATAAAATGAGTGAGAGGACTACAACAGTATGCTCACCAAAGGGGCCGGTCTATGATGTGCAGGCCGTTGCCGTTGTAATCACAAGAGGCAATGGCACTTTCTCCCTGTGGACCAAACTGGACCCAGAACAGTCTTTTGTCCTCTCGGTCAACTGACAGGGCGCCCAGGTGCTCTGCTATCTTTATAAGTGTAGTTTTCATCTGTCCTGTCACGTCAGACCGCTGGATACTAGGGCTCATCCCGCCAGACAGCCAAAATAGAAACCTGCAGGATATTAGTTCTTAACTGAGGGAGGACTTTACAACCAGCATTGCCAAATTTGTAAATTTATAAACTTTCAGAGAAATATACCAAATGTTAATACAACTCTGCACATCCACTGAGGAAATGTAAATCTGTAAATCTAAACTCATATACAGTAAAATATACATTGGGGTTATTTGCTATACAAGCCCAGGAAAAGGAAAGCTAGTTTTTAGAGCAATTACAACATGACAACATGAAAGATACAATGATGATTGTTTGGGAGAATATATGTGGATGTTTTCTACTTTTCATCTGCCTGGATGAGAATGAAGGGCCATCATTAGAAAGAGAAAAGTGAGATTCAGAGTGCGTTACCTGTTGTTGGGGTCAACGTTTATAGAATTTGGTTGGCGCAAGTGCCTCAAAAGAGTCTTTTCGTTTTTCCCATTCATATCCATTGTCTTGATTTTTCCCTTTTCTCCACTTGTCCAATATACACAGTTCCAAATCCAGTCCACTGCAAGGCCCGAGATATGTTTGTCAGATGAGTACAGCTTCTGGAAAAGAAAAAAGTTCAAACCTTTTTCATCAAAAAGATGAAAGCACCATCCTTGTTTAGAAAAAACAGTATAAGATTTGCTATTTGGTGCTCTCATCATTGGTCTTCTTTATTGCTTCTTAACCGCTCTACTGATCCATTGCAGGACTACATTTAAGCCAAGGGACTTTAGGGTAGCCACATAATCACCTGTCTGTTTGCTCCTCTCACTGACGCCCTGTAGATGACCCCCGTGTGTTTGTCGGCCCAGTAAACTGTCTCCTCTCTGAAATGAAAGTCAAGCAGGATTGAGCTTCCCACTCCTGCCACGAGCCTTCTCTGGTTCCTCCCATCGAGATCCATCCGATGAATAGCTCTCCCATGGCCAAATATCAGGAATGGCTGTGAGGCTTGACGAAAGAGAACATCAGGTCTGTCATTAAACTTTGGAATTCCATTCTTAAGGCCCTAATACACAAATGACCTGTTTTTAAAGGCCTCACTGTTGTAGACAAAAGTACTTTAGTGTATGTACTTTTTACCTGACTGCAGTCGTTTACAGCGCTTGTATGAATGGAGTTAATTTACCATAAACGAAACAACCCAAGGGTATAGGAATGAATCAAATCTGCTTTGTTGCAGTCAATAAAAGTTAGTTATTTGTATTAATTGCATGTTCATCAGCATTATGTTTAATTTATGGGCCCAATTAGAGTGAAATAATTTAGGATGTGGCTACCTTTTTTTCATCAACAGTTTGCTATCATCCGGTTAGTTTTTGTCTTTTGACTTTAGGCCTTTTACAGTGGGTTTTTAGTCAATTGTAACCTTAAAACCTTAATTCTGCTCTACCCACTCATGCCACTTTAAGAGCGATGGCCAAAAACCATAACACCACTGGACCTCAAGGCTTCAAAGCTGCCGTCTACACACCAATCTGTAGACTCTGTGACTGACCCCACTTCGTATATACCTTTTCTGGTCGTGTAGCGTCCTGTATCAAGACAAAGCAGGTTAAAATCACCCCTGTAGCATGTAGTCGTCTTTGCGCCATTCATTTTGTATGTATGTATTAATCTATGTTGCTATAGCAACACCTTTTGTCTGCTGCTATAATAGAGCTGTGTCATAAGTCATCGACTAACCTTCATTTTGGACAAGAAAGATTTATGAATGTACATCGGCCTTAGACCAGTTGAATGCATTAAGTGAACAATAATGTGAAGATTTTAGCAAAGAGTGATGAGTCCTTGTTGTGTGGTTAAGTTTGTCAAATTATCTCTTTAAAAAGCCGGTTCAAGGCTGTAATGTGATGAAGTTCAAGGAAGACTCTCCCTGGGATAAAAAACGTTCTCCTCTGGCACAACGTCACCCTCCTCCATCTTTTCATTCTGACCAGACATGGAGTGAACGAAGGTTATTTTCTCTTAGTACACACCATTCATATATTATAGAGCTGATAAAAAGTTATGAGCAGCAAAAAAATTTGTAAATGGAATGAATAGACGTCCCACCGAACAATACAGATTGAGATTGAGTTTGCTCCACAACCAACTCAACTATGATGCAGATCTGTGTGGCTATCAATAAAAAGTTCACTGGTCAGTCACGGCAATACCGCTGTCCCCTGCAACCATGGATACCAGTCTTCACTCAGTGGAATGAAGAAAACAAGGAGAAACACCAGACAAACGGCACAATGGATGTCTGGCCTGGGATCCTGAAGACGGCTACTGGTGAATTGCTAGGAGTCGTCCAGATGAATCATTAATTGACAAGTTCACATGGTGGTCAGCATGATTATTGACCTAGCCAGCACAGTTCATAGGTTTCTTTTAAGAAACCTTCTATCTTTGAAACAATACAAGACAGAGAAATATAAGGCCCCACATACAGCTTCTCCTGCATGATGTGGGAATCAATATCAATGTGGATTTTTACTGTTTTACAGTGTGGATACTTTCATTTGGGAAGTTTCAGTGGCCATTATTTATGCTAAACTTGCTCTTTGGGCTCATTAAAATATCCTTATCTTTTATTTGAGCTGTGGAGGAAATATTAAACCCTCAATAAGCAAAAGAGCATGTTGATGTTAATGGTCTTAGATTTCAGCATACTCTGTACCAACCTATACTGTTATATCCATATATACTTATGTATATCTAGATATGTATATATCTTGCCGTAGATTCTAGAACTGGATCAGTCCTTTTATTCAATATAACATAGAATAACTGGCCTGTCATTTCCAAAAAGGTGTTTGTTTGTTCAGCCATCTTTTATATTGCAGCCACAAATTGTATTTTTCAAAATGGAATAATTCAAATATAGTTTTTTTTACATGGGGCTCAGGTCTCCAACATATCTGTTGATGAACTAAGAGAAACTAAATCAACTAAAAGGAAGATAATCTGTTACTGTGACCTTTGATCTTTTTTTGTGGGGACACAAAATTGTGTCAGAGTATTGACATTCATTATAAAACATAACATACATTAACTGTATTCTCTGGCATGATGGTTGAAGGTAGAAGAAAATGAACATCAGAGATCACCAGCGGTAAGATTCAGTCCATGTGGCGTCCCACAAACGACTCGGGCTGAGCCTGAGATACTCGCACTCCACCAGAGACTGTACTTTAGTAATATTTATTTGTGCCTTATGAAATTAGTTCTCGTTCTCATGCTACGCGCCCTGTCATATTATTTAACGATTATATCAGAAGTACCCAGAAGACACCGCCTGGATGGTTAGGATTGTCCTCCTGACCATCCTGACAAGCGCTAAACTCACCCACACAGCTGCTGTTCCTCCCGGCTCGCGATAGACGTTCATCCCAACATGCCGTGCCGAGGGCCAGGGCCCCGGAGCCCTGCACCGTGAAATAGATCAGCGCTGCCGCGATCGCCGCAGCCAACATAATCCTGCACGCCGTCCTTGTCTCGGGGAGCCGCACACTCGTTTACTCGTTCTCAGGCATTCCCACTCTTAGCACTGGCACACAAGAATTCCCCAAAATGAAGCAACATTTGTTTATGGACTGTGGGCATTCTTGTCCAAGACTTCAACTCAAAGAGACAACACAGCTTCACATGACAGGAGAGGCTGCGCTGATGTAATACCCCGATGAAGAGATTGGGGTGCTCAGAAGGACGAGTGTAATACTGCCGGTGGAGTGTTCGGCAAAAAGAAAGTGCTGTGTGGGGATCCTCCTCCCTCCCTGGTTCGGCCCCCGATCTGCCAGCCTGTATTGGAAGCAAAGATTGAAATTCCTGACACCCCCGTGGTAAATGTTGCACATGCTAGTCCAGCATTGGAGCAAGATCTTCTTTGACCTGAAGTGAGCGTCTGGAGCATGGGCTATGTAAGAAATGAGAGGGCTGAAGAAAGGTCTCACATAATAACAACATCACCCCCCCACAGCTCCCCTCTCCCTCACTCATGTCTTTTCTCAATTTGGATGCGTGTGTCCATCGGAGTTTTTGTGTCTGGGACATTGTTGGAGATGAACATTGCATTTAAGGCCATTAGCTTAACCACAACCCTAAAATATGAATGTATTTATTCATTTGGGGAACTAAAGTGACCCTTAGCCTGTTTTGTCAAAGTATAACGGCATTTATCAATAACATGAGTTACACACAACGCACACAATAGACACACTGTTTTGTGTCTTTGTGAGAGGTCATTGTGTCAGACTGTCTCCTGCTGAAGGGAATTGGTGAGTAACTTATAGAGAACGAAGGAGGAGTGGAGAAGATTATCCATAAATTGTTTGTCCTCTTTTCACCCAAGAGAACAACTGCCAGACGCCAGGAACCAGAACCTCTATTCATGCTCTCCATGACTGGCATATTGTCAGCAGCAACGTCACCACTAACCTCGTAGATGGGCAGTCGTACGTGGCTGAGAAAGTGGCCTTGTCTCGAGACTAGTGTTACGCGTCTGAGGGACATTGACCTTTTCCCACGATTTCACCCCTTGCAGATACCAAGGAAGATGTAAATGTCCATGACTCTCCGAGTGCTGAATGAAGTACGCGTGGGTTTGAGTCATCAGGCACGAGAGATGCTGCTGTCCTATTAAACACCCCCTCAGGTCACTGCTTTTGTAAAAGTTCCAGTCTTGAATTCAGCTGGCTGAGTCACCGTTATATAGTTACAATAAGGAATTTTTTGACAAAACTATTTTTATTTGAATAATACCATGCTCGTACTTCGTCTGCTGCCTAGAGCCTTGGGTCTATATTGTGAAACATCTATTATAGTTTTGTTGAAAAAATGTCTTCATTTTAGCTGCTTAAAAGTTTTCTGTACTAAATGTTTGACCTTTTATTCTAGTTTCTGGTCAAATTATACTCTTATCATTTGTTTTTTTTGCCATTTACTATCTGCAAAAATAAGGTCAATATACTTGACTTGATAAAAAAAACCTTGGCGTGCAGCATAATGTCAGCAGTAACTTGAATGGGTGAATAGCTCTGGGATGGGAGCTTTACGTTTGACTGCCCTTCTCGAGCTGCTTGAGCTTCTTGTGCTTGACCTGTGGTTTAAAGAAGATAAGCTCGTTGTGTCACATCAGCATCACACTGACAGCATCCGACTCAACTATCTCTTATGTTACCAAATGGTCCATCAGTCCCAGCAATGTGATATGTTATCCTCGATCTATGATCGCTTACACATTGCTGATCTTGAACCTGGACACCAGAAAAAGGCTTCAGTCCTTCCGCCTCCAAAGCTGGTTCCATCTAGTGCCATCTGGAAAGAGATTCCAAGTGAATTTCAGCATTTCAGCAACTTTCTCTGTCCTCATAGCCCTTGTGCCTCTGGGAACTCTCTACCTATCCATGCAATCCATCTTCCTATCCATCTATCCATTCATATATGTATCTACCTACACACCTTGATATCTAACTACATACCTAATTACTTACATATGTGTCCCTACCTATCTAATTATTTACAGATGCACCTACCGACCGAGTTCGCTATCTAGTTACCTATTAATCTGTCTCTCCGTCTGTCTGTCTTTTCATTCATTGGTTATCTTTCATTAACAGCCCTTGTCTGCCGTCCATTCAGTCTGTTTGCCAAACAGCCTGGTTGTTGCCACGACAACAACACAGCTCTTGTTGGAGCTTACTTTGGACTACAGACTCATATAGCTGGTGGCAGAGGCGTATCCATGGAAACAGTATCTTGATTGTCAGGATGTACATGGGTTCTCTGATTCATAACTGAGACGTGTGAAGATTAAGGTATAAAGTATTGTGTTTGAGTCATAATTGATCTGTGATTTCTTTTACTTTTACAGAATTATGACTTTTCAGGCCCTCTTTTGTTCCTTGTTTTAGTGTTTCTTATCCCGAGCAACAGCATCATTTACATGGTCATAAATTGTGCAGTCCACTTAAACCTATTTTAGGATGAGGATAGTGAGACGACACTTGTTGTTGTTGAAGTAAAACTGTAAAAGATTATCAGAGAAATGCAAAATGCAAAATAACAAAGATCTAGAATTCTATGTTGCAAGAGAGGCGGGATGTTTCTGGTGGCGTGGATTTTTACATTTTCATTCAAATTTTAATTACCAAAATGTGTTTTAAAAAAAGGCTCTATTTTAAGTGAGAGTGCACCTGTATACACAGATACCACAACACACAAGGAATTTAACACTTTTTCTTCACTTTATTCAAAACAAATCCACAACTTCATTTATAGACAAATGTGTACATAAAGTCATATAAACTGGCCATGTTCATCACACGAAACACATATTCTATAAAACACACAGAATATCCTTTTTGTCCATTAAGGCAACAATCAGCTTGATTTCCTAAAGTAACATTATTGTTGTAAATGTGAGGGGAAATAGATAATGTGATATTCCTATCTGACACTTAAACTTTGGCATAGAGTACAGCATGAAAGGCCACACACAGCTGGGGGACAGACTGTTGCACGGATGCAGTTCTGTATTGTGTCCTAATCGAATATAAGGCTCCGTAATTAATAAGGGAATGTCTTTTAGACTGACCTAATTTTATATTGATTACAGATCAATAGTGCTGTTCAATACAGAAAATTATTCCTTCGCAGCCCCACTGTGGGAAACTAATAGATTTGTTTAAAGATGTATAAATGATTTCATAAACGATGAGGTTGTTTTGGGGCTAAAAACTGAACAAAATGGTTATTTCTCTGGAACTACTTTTAATTTTCTTATTTACTCTTCTTGCCAGGAGAGTGTTGTGATGTGTAATATCAGTATATGTCACTGGTTAAGAAAAAAATATTAAATGAAGATGGCACACAGAAAAATAAAAGAAATAATTTACAGGTCTCCGTTCCTATACAACATGGAGATACACTTATCTAAGTCATAGCACAATGTGTGAACAGTATTTGCTGAAGGTTTTACTTTGATAGACTGAAGCAGAACAACCAGAGAGGCTTTAGTACAGGCCTCACGTCATGGGGTGAAATCTTCATTTCAGGCTGTGATTGGCCGATTAAGCAGGTTCGAATTTGCAGAGGATGTTTTCAGATGTCTTTCAGGGCTTTTTGAAGTTGTGTTTGGAGCATTTTCAAAAGGAAAAGTTGTAGCCGACACACAATATTATATCACTTTTTGCACAGTGCCTTGACGAGTGCCTTGTAGTCGACGGTTTGTGCTGACTTTACCCCAACTGCGTCCCATTGGGGTCCTTTAGGGTGTCGTTAAAGGCATATAAAGCATATGTATTAAAACGACTTACTAGCATGGTGTGCCAGTGGCCATGGATTCCTGGCGTCAGCAGAGATACTCACAGCGGGAACTGTCACTCTTATAGGTCATCTGAGAGTCAATACTTGACCTGGAGCACAGGAGCATTCGCTCTGATTCAGTAGTTGCTCTTCTCGCCCAAAACTCAGTTGGATGAGAGTTCAACGTCCTTTCCTTCATTGAAATGGTCTCAAACTTGACATAGCTGTCTTTTTCAAGCTCCTCTTCGTCCAGAGCTGTGCCGCTTCCCTTGCAGTACAGGTGGATAATCTTATAGAGCAACAGCGCAATGAGAGACAAAACCAAAGCACAAGCAATGCCGCTAATGATATTGAAAAGCCGGCTCTGCCCGCCCTCCTCTACATTGTCCAACGTGTAGAAGTCAACGCAGGGATCTTTTCCAGCAGCACTGACCTTTGCGACGAGGCAAACCGAGTACCGTATCCCCGATGAAAGTCCCTCAAGGAGCTCTTTTCCACTGCCAGCATTGGTCTCTAACGTCCTTTTGCTGTCGTCCTCATCATAGGGAGAGTACACCACCGTCAGCGGGGCATCATTCGGTAACCCATCCGCTCTCCACAGCAACACCGCAGTGTCAACGGTTTCCTCCACAATCTTAAGGTCTTTGACGGACTTTGTTGCATCGCCTTTCTTGCTCTTTTCGTCTGCTGCGAGCTTTCGCTCACCGGCTCCCTGCTGGCCCCTTGCTTGTTTCAACGAGCCTTTCCGTAAACTGGTGCTGGCTGTGGTTTTGGGCTTCTTGGTGACCACGGCTGTCAACGTTCTTGGGAGAACTGTTGAAGTGGCGGCCAGCGAGTTGGGGGTGTCTGTTGAGGGGGTGAACGTCGGCCCTTGGCTGGTCGATTCTGGTTGGACGGTGGGCCCCGGTGGAAGGATGGTGGAGCTGAGGGCACCCGCGACCGAGATTGAAATGGCGGCTTCTGCGTTTCCAGCAACATTCTTTGCTTTGCAACTGTAGTTTCCGGCGTCTTTGTGTAATATTCCATGCAAGCTCATGATGGACCATCTGACGCCCTCTTCAGGTGATTCCTGGACTGTCGGTGGGAAAAAAAAACACAAAAGTAAACAAGAAACAAATGACAACAACCTGCTATGTATTTTTATTACAGGTAACAATAGAAAATAGATCTGAAAAGAGCAGTGTTTGGTTTCTCACATGCTTGTACTTTAATAAGCCTGCATATTGTACCTGTGTTGTTGACCAGAGAACCATCAGATTTTTGCCAATAAAGAGTTGGCGTTGGAAACCCAGTGGCATCACAGCGCAAGAGGACATTGCTGCCTAAAGGAGACGTGATCTTGGTAGCCGAAGTCATGACTGATGGCTTCACACAGTTGTCAAGTTCAGCACGCTGAAAAAGTACGCCGGCAAGATTCTCCGGTCCAGTGCAGGCCATGAACTGGTCCATCAAAACCACAGGTGTGCCCGACATTTTGGAAAGCTCAATCAGCTTGGAGATTTTGCAGTCACAGAACCAGGGGTTATCCTGGAGGCCTGAAGATGAGACGAATACAGATCAAATTGCTGTTTCATATCAGTGCAGTGTCAAACAGCATCTGAATAATGGGCCTTTTGTTGATCATGATTGAAAGATTAGAGGACGCAGATGGCAGTGAATTGGGTTGCAATATGTCTTATTGACATTCCGGCAACAGCTGCAATGGTTTTGGTGCTGTGAAGTGAATGAATCCGAACTGCATACCAATGAACTACAGAGTACTATTTGGTTGCATGTTGCGGGCAGGTAATCCTACCTATATATGCACTCCTCCACAAATAGCTCTTAACAACTGCTGCACACAATAGGTAAGCTCATGCAATGGTTAATATTAAAGCTCTTTAACAGGATTAGTTTGTCTTAACAGTAGCAAAGCACCTTAGCTGGCTCGTCTTCCTCCAGTTGGTGGCAAATGGAAAATACCAATTTTATAATTCTAAATGCTGAAGCAGCTGTCTCTTTGTGCATGCACACTCTTTGTCCGTATGGCCTAATCCCATTTCTCCTTCACGTCCACCAGACCACACAGCCGGTTCCTTCAGCCCAGATGAGCTAGCTTCCTTATTAAGCCTGTTAACGATGTCCCTCTCACCATGCAGTGCATGCAAAACACACACAGTAAACAAACAAACCATGAAATGACTCGCTGACATGCAATTAACACAAAAATATTTTGATAATAGTAATATACTGATGTGGATTTAAATGCTATACAAATTGCTATAGATCTTTTTGTTTTTACTCCACAATACGTTTATAATGTTAGCATTAGGCTAGACTATAAGAAAGCTATTTCAGCCAGTGTCTTGCACCTACAAGTTATCCTGCAAATAGTGTGAATTTACAGAAGTAATGAAAATTCTGACACTTGACCCTTGATAGTGGGAACTATGACACTTGCTTTTGTTCTGAATACAAAAAAGGCAAATCACGGTGGGAGAATAATAACTTTTGATAAACATTTGATCACACATCTCCTCTGAGGGAGAGAAGCTTCCAATAGGGCGCAGTCCTTGAACGGTTCTCCAGGGAAATCCCCTGGAAATCAATCTGTGTGTGTTTGAAAAGTTCTCCCAGGATCAGCTGATAGCGCTGGGCGAACCCAATGCAATGTGGGGAACTGGCTCTACTAGTTACTAATGACCCCCTAATTACCCCAACTTGTTTTGCCAGGAGGCCGTGTGATAAATATTCATCAGTTGATCAGGACAATGAATACAATGCTTAGAATAAGCTGATTTGATTATGTTGTGTCGCTTCCTGCCAGGACGGGTTTGAGCCCGGCTGGATGGATGAACCCATGATGGAAGGAAGTTCCTCAGGGAATTACAAACAAACCAAGTGCTTCCTCTGAATGAGTTACTTAGCTAATCTGGATCCAACCTTTGTACCCTTACCTAACACAATTTTCTGGGAGACATTATGAGACATCGGTGCTCCGTTGAAGGGCGGCCAGATATCCATGAGATCCGAGGGCAGGGTGGTCAATTTGTTGCTGGAAAGATCCAAGTAGGTGATGTTGAGGAGGTAAGGTATTGCCTCGTTGGGAACATTTGTGATTCTGTTGTTGTGTAGATCCAGGGTTTTCAGCCTGGGCATCTCTTTCAGCGACTCCCAAGGGAAGACGGAGATCATATTCCCATCCAGCCTCAGCTCGTGGAGCACTTTGAGGTTGTAGAAACTTGCAGAGTCCACCGAGCTGATGGAGTTGTAAGTAATCCACAGGTACCGGAGGTCCACCAGGTAGTAAAAAGCTTCCGTTGGGATTCGCCGCACCATGGTTTTCTCAATGCGGAGTTTGACTGTATCCACAGGGACGTTGACAGGGACGTCAGACATGTCTGGATCATTGCAGAGCACTGATCTGAAAATAATAAAAAAAGGCTTACGGGATAAATGGTTTGAACATATCCTATGGCCATTTGGACAATTGTTTAACTGAGGGTAATTGAAACATCATTTTTCTAACGTCATCCTCGGTAGAGTCAACCGTTCCCTGTTTTGCAACTGTTGAATCAAACTCATTGTTGTCTATTTCATTAGTGGAAATTAGTGGAAATTCCCTCAAAGAAACCAAACCTGCTGTAGGAGGGATGGCGTGCTGCTATTTGATGTTTCCTCCCCTTTATGTTAGATTGAGTATTAAGGACTGACCTCGTTCTCTGTAACGGCAGCAGATGAATGCATTGTGGAAAAGGTTCTGCATTAATCTGACGGATTATGCAGGCGGCTCTTCTTCAGGGATGAATGGATTGGCACCATGCCAAGAACCATATATATCTTTACGTCCTACATGCATATTACTGCGTTTAAATGCTTATATCTACACACCTTTATCTTCACACTGCACTTCTTTAGATACTGATCTGTATTTTTTGTGTATTTTTATTTTGGTTGCTTATCCAAATTTGTAAAAAATGAATGAAAAAGATGAATATGAACTGATGGAAACATGATGGCCGAAAAGGTTCCAGCTAGTAATACAACTACGTGCTTCATCTTTACTTTCCGTTGCGGCCAGAGTCCGGCTGGTTCTTCATGTTGTGCACATTTAATGCATGGAAGGCTTTAGGTTATCGAAGTAACGGCATAGAAAAGGTCTTGAAAACTTACACAGAGAATTGCATGACATTTATTTTGCATTTTAAATTTGACAAATTGCAAGTGTTTGAATGAAAGAAAAATCAAAGCATAATTTACCTGGTTCCTGTTCCATCGGTGCGTCCATGGAAGACACAGGTGCACTGGGATGGACAGAAGGGACGAGCTATACCGAGGCAGCATGCGAATACATGCACGTAGAGAAGTGGACGCATGGTGTCAGCGAACGCACCAACTGTTCTCACAATGAGAAAAGATCACGAAAAAAGATATCCGGATTCATGGAGAACCTGAGGGAGAATTATTCCCCCCAAAAAAACAAACCAACGGAGAACAATGAAAAGGGCTTTCAGAGTCCATAGGATGCAACAGGCTGTGGATCTAATTACAGGACATGTCTCCCGTCGGATTGCCTGCTCTAGGGTGGGGGAGGGTGGTGGATTAGTGCAGGATTTCTTGGGCAAGTAGGGACACTTGGCGGGACCGCTCCTCTGGTCATGTCGCTAATCGGCTAATTCCAGAGAGGTTTCCCATCGGTGATCAGCCGTGCCTCACGTAATCCATTCAGTTCCCACCATCACCGTTACTTATTTAAATAGAACTCGCAAATTTCTCTTCCCATTAATATGTCCCATCCATTGTAAGACCTATCGGAAGACTTTCAATCGCACACTATGTACAGCTTGGCTTAGTACTCCCAGTACTGTAGATTCAAGGTGTTTTTCTGGCTCTGACTCTCTAGACTTTTCTAAAAATCTAAATGTATTATGCAGCTGGAGGCCTTATGTCAGGTATGTGAGTGTGTTCTGTCTGGCACTAGGGTGCAAACTGTAATCTGGATGGGATTTATTACCGGACTAGGTGCACCAGGGATAGAGGGGCCGGACCCGACCCGTCTGATGAGTTGGATCGCTTTCATCATTTTGTGCACAGGTGTTTTTAACATAAGCGCAGAGAGCTTGGGTTGGCTTGAATGTGACTTTAGGTCTTTTAAGAGTATTGTCTACCTCATGTATGTTTAAAAATGTAAATGAAAGCATTGCAACTGTGTCAGCATGTTTCTCACAATTCGAAGTTTGTGCTCCAACTTCCTCCATTTTTAGATAAACCTCTGTCTTGGCGGTTTTCAAATCATTTTCATTTAAAAAAGTCCCTCAGAGTGTGTTATTATCTTACTCATGCCCTTGTGAAATTGCGGACTCTTTATTTTGAAGGACTCAGCCCAAAGGGAGACCCCTGGTGATAGAAGGTTGTACTGAGAGTATCTCCAGTTGACGTCATTTACTGTTTTTCCTTAAATAGTCACTCAACAATTTAATCCTGCAGGAGAATATTTGAAAAAAACTACCCGAAACAAAATGGACTGAAGACACTAAAAAGTATTTATTAACAAGTACACAAGTGAATTTTATTAATGCAAGCAAATTTGATCATACAGGTCAAATAAGCCACTTCAAGCTGTTGGCACATGAATGTACAAAACATATTCAATTTAAAGCCTGCTACTAAGCATTCGTAGTGAAAGTACAAAAGACTAATACGAGGAAAAAGCTGAAAGCATTTTTTCAGATTACAGAGTAAGCAATGTTGGTACAAGCATCGGTTTTTATGACATGGTTGAGAGCTCATCACAAACTAAATAGACACAACTCAAAGACTACAGTCTCTAATATCAGTAGC
Source organism: Pungitius pungitius (assembly GCF_949316345.1). Classification (NCBI taxonomy): domain Eukaryota; kingdom Metazoa; phylum Chordata; class Actinopteri; order Perciformes; family Gasterosteidae; genus Pungitius; species Pungitius pungitius. The sequence continues at coordinate 14,902,904 of NC_084901.1, forward strand.
ATAACGCGGTAAGCGTGGGAGGTTTATTACTGCACATATAAACAAAGGGTCGATCCAGCAAGACAGTCAAAAGTGTGAAAATGAAGAAGGTGAAATAAAGCAACTTTTGAGTCAATAAGACTATATTAATGCATGTCCATGCCACAAAAAACATCTAAATTCACAGTCCTTACTAACAGTACAGTTATCCAACTTTGAGTTGAACACCAATGCACCAATACACATCTAGAGAGAGCACAGAAATGGTCAAATAAGTGCATGAAACTAGCTTTTTAGGAACACCGACAAAAACTGGGTTTGCCAGGCGATGAACCGGCGGGCCGCCTTCTGGGGCGGCGTGGCGCCGCAACGTGTGTAAGCAACGCGGTTACTGTCATGGACAAAATGAGCGTGACGCACACATGTGAGGATTGACCAAGGAGGGCCGTCACACCGACGGCGGTAAGGGGTTCTTTACGGTTTTGGGATTTGGATGCAGAGCGGACGGACCCACAGTGACCTCTTCTTATTCTGTCCTTAAATGTCGGTGCTTAACATATAGGTATGCTTTCATATATACAGTGCAGAGTTCTGGAAAAACAAGAGTTTTGTTGTTGATAAAGTTCCATTTTTAAGAAATTAAAAAAGGGGGCTTGCGTGTGCTTTTTGTGGCTCGTGATTCAAAGACCATGGAATCATTCACAGTCCTACAATACAATAAATAGGCAAGATTATCATATGACACCAGATGATCTAGCTTTAATTGACCAATTGCATCTTTGATGTCTGATCAGAGTCATTGTTTCCTGTTTAACAGGTTTGGCACATCCAGCAATTATTTGTTTTACTCTGATTTTGTATTTATTACTGTGTTGTCTTGCCGTTGTATAACTTTAAATAGAAAAGCGAATTTAAAGACTTTCATGTGAAAGCAGTTTTAATCCCTGGGAATAATGGTATAGGAAGGTATACGATGCCTCGTGGCCGCGTTGTGAAATTTTAAATAATTTTCAAAACTAACCACTCGTTCACATACAATACATAGTTTTTGAACATGAAATCTCCAGACACACGACACGATAAATGTGCTTGAAAACCCTTTAAAGCCCCTGTTGTCCCCCTCAAAAATCAGCAAAAATATATTATGTATGAGAGGAAAATGACACCTAGCATCAAATAAAAAACAATAAGAAAAATAAAACGTACTATACGTAAATTATAAAAAAAAAGAAAGAAAGTGAAATACTACTGCTACTTCTGATTCTACAAACTACAATAGATCTACTATCAGCACTAAACAAGATCAATAAAACTGCCATAATGATAATCATAACACCATCCATGAGAGGTAAAGGGGCTTTTTTTTCATCTGAAATGCTGTTTGTGACTGAGGAGGTTTGTGTGACGTCCCCCACCCCCCCCCCCCCCCCCAGATCACATTGTCATATGACGCACCAGTGACATCAGCGGTGGCGAGGGCCCTAGGCGCCATCCGCCCCCCCTCGGGAGGGGATGGCAGAGAGAGACAGATAGAGAGACAGAAGAAGAGAGAGAGGGAGAGAGGCCGGAGTGGCGGGGCCAGGCCTCCCGCTGGGCTCTATGTGTAGGCGTTGAGGCGCTCCTTGGAGCGGGTGGAGTGGATGTCGTGAAGCTCCTGCTCCTCCTTTGACTTGATGTCCTCGTACTTCTGCATTCGGCAGGCGTCCTTCACGTAGGCCCAATTGGCGGACAGCACCATCAGGTAGTGGATCTGTGGGACGAAGGGTTTGATCGTGTGACGATAATAATAATCCAAACTTCTTTGTGTTTAAACTTCCTCATGTAGATATTATTATTCACTTATTGTCTTTTTACTACAACTACTTTATATTTGAAATGAAAAAGTAAAGCTCGTTTGAGTGTACTGGCCCTTTAAATCAAGCAGCTGTCCAATGACCCAGCAGGTGGCAGCATAATACTAGATCCTGTCTTGGCCTTGCGTTACCATAGCAGCTGAGAATATAATGAATGCATTGTGTTTTAATGACCGAGGTTGTATCACAAGCACTGACTGTTTCACAGCTGCCGAGCAGAAAGACCAATTAGCCCACTGAGATTTGAAGACTGAATCTTGAAGAACATGTTTATTTTTCTGCGGCTTTGAGGCTGCTTTGGGGTTGGCTCGTTATTGGGATCCGTCTGTGTGGATGTTTTTTCCACACTTACCAGCTCTAAAAATAGATATTTACAAAAAAGATTCCTGCCCTAAATTACAAAATCATCCCCAAATGAAAACACTTTTTGTTTTTAAGAAAATGGCTCCGCAAATTACTGAGGGATGTTTGCAACAATCTCGGAGCCTTTCTTCACACTGTTTCCATGACAACGGCATGCCTGGTGCCTCCGAGGGAGGGAGGCAGGACGAACCCTGTCTTTTTCACTGCACCAAAATGCCTTCTCTCCCTTCCTCAGCCCATCTCTCTCCGACCGATCGCACACGGGACGCTCACGAAAAACCACCAACAACAAAACGCCACCCGGCGCACAAATGACTGACATCGAGGGTTTTTCAGAAATACCACAGAAAGATTCACGTGACTGTTTTCTGGTTGATTTTTTCGACCGTAGAGTGACAGGTGCCAGTCTCATTGATGCCTCACCATTGCAATGACCGCAGCTCCTGCTCCGGCGAGGGCGCAGATGAACAGGTGGAAGGTCATGTCCAGCTGTGGCAGAAACACACCACGGCACACGTTACTCTTCATGCACTCGCCAAATCCCACGGGACAATAGACAGCTTCAATATTTAAATACTACATGAACGTAGTTTTTAGATAAAATAATTAATTAGTAATTAACCATCACTTTTTTATTATTTCAATGGCGTTATTCTGAATGTGTGTAATCGACAGTCTTAAATTTGCCTGATTACTCACCTCATTGGACTCACACATCTTGTAGAACTTCTCTGATCCAGCACACACTGTTTTCGCCTCATTAATTGCCACAATACCTGAAGTTGAAACATGAAACCGTTAATGTAATTTGCTACAAAATGCAGACAAAGAGCTTTGTGTAGAATTAGACCGTTATAATAGAGACTTGATGGACATTAAGTCAAAACACAGGCTTCCATTGTGACCCTGGCAGGGCTGGGGTTGCTGACACGGAGGCGGTATTAATGGCTAATGGTCTGTAAGATGTGGCGGTAATTAAAAGCAATGAGCCAGCCGCGTAAGCGACTGATATGGTGCACCTTTATCCCAGCTGTACATAATGTTATTGTTATTGTTCAGGACAGGAGCAAGACTCACTCATACAACATATTTCCAATGCAAAAAGGTGTATCACTTCCAAATGAGGCCACTTACAGTGTTTACTCTGAAAAGTGGCCTCATTAAAACGCAGTCTGCTAGATGAAGAAGAAAATAGCCGCAATTTCCACACTGCAACATGATGAGATTGAGATCTGCACAGTAGGAGTGTGTGTGTGTAGTGGGGGGGGGGGTTTAAGACAGAATAGCCTTCCCTACCATACTGGCGTGGGTCCAGGCAGAGCGTGGCCCCCTCCAGCACGGTGGCATTTTGGCAAATATTCCAGATGTTGAAATAAATGAAGACTGGGAGGGAGGTGAAGGCCGTCACTCCGAGCCAAGCCAGCATGAAGATGTACGTCAGCATGATGAACTGCAGAACACATTCAATGTCATCAATTAACGGGTTTCACTGCCTCCTGGAGGCACACCAGGTTGGATATTTCCGCGGGGCCCAGGATTAGTACATTCACATCTAACGACCCCAACGACCACGAATACCACAGCGTGGCTCATTTCCTCTGCCTCCCTGTGGAACCTCAGATTCACCAAGCAATCCTTATCCCAGAGATAATCTTTTTAGGATCGCTTTAGGCTCTCTGATATGGTCCTTTCCTCTTTTTTAATTATTGTGGCAGTGTGATGAAATTATCTTGATCGATGTTTTCAAAGTGATTTTTAAAGCCCCTTAGCTGTTTATTTTACAACACAACATGATGAGTTGCACCGCCGACATGCTCGTGGACGTCAGCCGTACCCAAGCGCTGACGCAGCGTCCGCAGGTGGTGATCTTGAAGTCTCCGTACAGGTCCTTGATGGCGCCGCTGGTGAAGAAGCCCTCCACCATCAGCAGGATGCCGTAGACAAAGAAAGCCGACGCGATCCCGTAGATCACGTACTTGATGATGTCGATCCTGAAGAATGAATAGAGAACCACTGAAAAACATCCATGACAACGCAACGTAACACTCTGTGGGAGTTACAGGTCTTTGCCTGGAGGTTTGACTGTGGGACGCCATGTTGTTTTGAGGCTTGAGGCTTGAGGTTTGTCGGTGTGGCGTTTGCCGAATTAAAGATGTCAAAAACCAGGTGACCCTTGAATCCGACGGGGACCCTTTTTCTACTCACATGGTGAAGACGTCCAGTGAATCCACGGGGCTCCGAACCACCTCAAAGTAGTTCTGGAGGATGGTGACGGTGCCGGAGAGGGCCTCGTGTCCGCAGCCGCAGAACAGAGCCACGCCCGCATACAGCAAGATGGTGGCTATGAGCGAGGGGTACGGGATGCCGCCGAGGCATTTGATGCAGCATTCAAGGCACCCTGATGACAAAAAAAAATACACTGGTCCTTAAAAAAAGGAAGCAGAAACTCTTCATACATAGATGCTGACATTTTATTCAGCACTAAACTTTGCCTGAGTTACACGTAGTGATTCTGACCTTTGACCCCATTCTTTGTTACTTCCTGTCCCCGCGGGGCCCTTAAGGCGACGAATCGCTGCTCGGGCCCCAACTTCAATCTCCTGTCTTGCAGATTGCTCACAGAGAAGCTGAGTGTGGAAATACTTGGGCACGCCAGTGTGTCTGTATGAATTGCTTAGATTTATGAGGCTCCCCGCTCTGCTTGTGTTTGTCTATGTGTGTGTGTGTGTGTGTGTGTGTTTCGAGGTTCTGAGTCCGCAATCTCTCAGAGTAACAACAAGAGAAGTGGAGTTCATTCCCTGTGGAAGCACGGACCAAAACCAGACTTAAACGGGCTTGCAGTTGAGTGCAGTGAATCAACCACAGGGAGACAGTTTCCACGAAGCCCCCGCCCATCGAGAGTCATATCGCTTCATTTAAAGCTGGGCCACTTTGCAGAGCCGCCTTCTAAATACGCATTAACGTCTGCAGTACGAATCAATACTCGCATAGCGGATGCGCTAATGTCCTTCCATGTTTGTACCAGCGGGACGTTCCGCTCGATCAGAGAAATGGCTCCGATCTGTTAGGAGACTCCGTGACGAGATGATCAAATATTAAGGGATGGGTCAGCCAGAGGTGTTTTTAGCAGCGTCTCCATCATGGGGCATCTCTCGATGTCTTCACCTGTCTTACAAAGCGGGTTTGGATCGCAGTCAGAAGCTGGGAGTTGAGGAAGAGAAGGAGGAGGAGGAGGGTTATTTGCTCAGGCTCCTGAGTGGAATACCAAGTAGCTGCTCTTCGCTCAGACGCCTGGTGCAGCTCAGAATCTCGCCGAGATTATTTATCTCCTTGGTGATGTAATCCAGTGCTAGACTGTAGCAGCTCTGTTCTGCCTGCTCTATTTATAACCTCTTTTGTCCAGGAGAGGTTCGCTGAATTCGCATTTTATGTTTTCCCACAACCTTCTTCATACTTCATGACATCAGCTACAGTTTTAAGAAATAGAAATGAGGAAATAGTTGAGATCTACCAATGCTCATTGACATGCTTCTCTTGTTGTTTTTGGTCTCTATTTGTGGAACTTTCCTGGCTGATTTCAATAGGAAGCACTTGCGTGGTACGGTGGTCCTTTCTTGTTGTAGATGCATCTTTTTAATGGAATGGGGTGCGGTTGCAGTACCGCCAGTTGTTTGCTGTTTTACAACATTCTGCGTGGTTGCTACCTCAGCGTTTCTCCATCACACGGCCTCCATGGGCCCAGGGGAATGGGGGTGTCAGGAAACACCTCTGGCACCTTTTAGACTATCAGGTAGTGGCAGTGCCATCTGACAACCACTCCGGGTGCAATCACACCAATTCACACTTTGCTTCATGTCTGTCTGTCCACCTGCCTGTAACCCTGCTGCTGCGTCTGGAATGAGGCAAACGTAAGTCCAATGGAGAGCGTGGTTTTGATTGTGAATTCATTGCTTTTGATGAGAGTTTGATTAAATTGTCATTTGGCAGTAATTTTGGGGTTTGCAGCATCTATCTTTGACTTTAATTCTACATTTAAAAACATACCAGTATTGCACTGGAAAGGAATCAGGCACAGGGCGGGAGAGAAGAGTCCCATGGTTGCAATAACAAAAGCATCTGCCACTTCAGCACCACAGACAGCGCTGCGTCACAAGCATCATATGGCCGCGCGGCGTGCACGAGGCGACCGACGTTTCTCGGCCTCGGACGGCGTTAAAGAGTCCGAGAGACGCTGGTGAGTCAGGCAGAGCAGACGTGACTTAACAAGCTCTCCGGCCCTGCTCTCTCTCTCTCTCTCTCTCTCTCTCTGCTGCTGGAGATGCTGCATTTTGGTCCTTTTGCTAACGACTAGGATGGAATCTACCTCATCCCTCCTTATCAAAAGGCCTACTGGAAATGGGAGAAGAAACTGCAGAAACTTGTCATGTCTTAGGCAGAAAGGGATTCAATCCCCCTTCCCTAAAAGCTCATTATATCAAGTTACCTTTGATTTCAGGCAGCGGGCAGTGACGCAATGATGATACACGATGAGAGAGAACAGTCACACACCCCCTCTGTTCCTGTTTAAGTGAGTGGAAACACCCAAGCTGTCACAAACAAGTGGCCACATAATACTTAAGATTGGCCTCATTTCAGCAAGACTGTTCAGGTTCATAATAACATTTCTAAATGTGTCCAAAAAGCTTTTTGCATTAAATCTAAAAATGGTCTTTTTGGGGTTGGGAACAGTTTCCACAACTTTGCATGAATGGCAGAGCATTTGAAATACATTCATGTCACTTTCTTTTCATCCACATTTGAGACATGCATGAGGCATATTTGGTGCAGATGTTCGGCGCCGGTGCTCATCTCCCTTCATGTGGACTTTACATGAAGGGAGATGAGCACTTTGTATGAATGATTCATGTCATGGCCTCAATCAAGTTGTATTACCTCTGCATTTTTTACGTGTCTGCACAGTGATTAAACCAGCAGGAGCATCTTGCTGTGCTTCGTCTTAAATGTAGTTTACCACAGATAACCAGGCCGGTCTGGTTTGTATTAAACTTCAAGTTCAACAGCTGCAGCTAAATAAGTCGAGGAGATGTTTCCATGGAACAAGTTGGAGATAACGTTACAGGGTAAGACGGGAGTCATTTTTGGGCTAATTAAAAATGACAAGTGAACATCGAAGAGTTCATCTCGGCCCTTAAGAAAAAGAGACAAAGTCTCCAGTGGAAGATTCAGTTTAATATTTATTTTCTGTGACTCTGCATTGATATCAAGCGACTGCGGATGGAGCTGGTGAAAAAACGGAAGCGGTGGAGCGCCGGTGACTCTGAGAGCTGCTGGATGCTTGATCCATAATTTAGAAGCGGCACAGTGCAGCAGAGCACGAGCCTCTGGCATCCATTATTCATGCTTTCTGCTTAGACCGACGTTACCTGCGATGGAAATAAACGATATGCCGCTTGATGAGGACTGGCCGTTATTTGAACTGATCTCGCTCACAGATGTAGTGCTGCTTGTAGTTTGGCCTGAGTGACTTTGGTGTGACAAATTATTATTTTCCCGGGGAGGGTAAAGTGTTGAAGGTTCATAACTTTAAAAACAGGTCATTATTTGCAAGTATCACTCCAATTTGAAAGTATTTAGTTCTGTATTGGATCCCAAATGGGTTGAAAAGACGAAGGGTACTTTCCCCATAGAGTGGTAATCAAATGAATAACACTTATCTGGCAACGTGAGGAATAGTCTAATGAATTTTGAACAAAGAAACAGGGTTTTAAGAGGCGCTGCGGTTTTAGATAATTTAACCCCCCGCCCCCTCCCCAAGAAACCCTCTGTTCAAAAAAGAGAAAGAACGAAGCCTACGTGACCCCAAACACAGAGGTCCAATCAACAGAAGGCCTCTCGCTGATACAATGGGAAAGGACGACCCCCTCCCGGGGCCCCTCCCACCTCCGACGGCTCGTCCATCTGTCGCTGCCACATCCGACAGGCAAAAGACACACACACACACACACTCTCTGAGACCCAGTGGACACACGATGGATGAGGTTATCCTTAAATTAATGACGTCCTCAGAAAACATGACTTGATGTCCTGGAGACACTTTGTGTTGGATAACAAAGGACTCGCTGCCCTCATTAAGCCTCTAATGACTTCGGTTTTGTTTGGTCTTGTTTAAAATTAAAGTACTTTTAAAGTCCATTCGCCTTATGTCTAGATTTTTAATTTCACTTACTGTATCAGCGGCAGTAAAGATCCTTCTAAACTTCAAACGCGGTGGAAGCCTGATAAATCTCTGAATTGTGTATTTGTGACACAAAAGTCGAGATTACACTTGTTGTTGTGATTGTAATGAAACTGTTTCACTAAGCCTCACTTTCACAGTCGTCTTCACCACTTTACCTGCTGGTGGCAGACATATGTAATACTTTCTTCTTTGGCCTACCTATGTTTACATAAATAGGATATCATATCATATCATAAAAAGCGCTGGTCCCACAGCAGAATATAATATAAATTCCATATGATTACTTGTTAAAAATTAAATTTGGCCCATAATGTGTAATTCCTTAATTGAAATGAATCTTTTCTATTTGAAGCAAATAGGCTTTACTTTTATGCAGTTATGGTCACAAAGAAAATTAACAAGATATTTTGTGAGTGGAGGAAATGAGCAAAATGAAATATAGGGGGTGGCTGAAAAGAAAATGCTGTTCTCATTTTTTTTTTCTGGAGCATGTTTTCTTTGCATACATTGCAAGAGGTCTAATTAGACTCAGTTTTTGCGCTTTCAGCTAGCAGTTATGAGTTCCTTGTTTCCACATATACATTCTGTATGGGGGTGGGGTGGCAGTGAGCCCGGTCCTGGAGAGAGAGAGAGAGAGACCTCAGTGGGGGATGGTGGGATGGTGAGTCTGTGTCAGGCTGAGAGTAATCAGTGAATACAAGTCTCGTTGCTTTCCTATTTTTAATGCGTAGCCCCCCTTTCCCTTGAAGCAAGGATTTTTTTTCAGCTCCCCCCCCCCCCCCCCCTCTTACCCCCATCTACTCTGCGCATGTTTAATCAACCAGTATGGTTGCCATGTCAACCGCAGCACAAAAACTGAGAATAGGCCGGGTACTTGGGAGCCATGACCCACTTACTGTATGTCAACAAATTCAGTGGGACAATAGTGAGTGGGACACATTACACAGATAACCCCCCCAGGGCAGAAAGCACGTTACAGGCCAGGTCCAAAAGCTCAGCCTCTGATTCCCTCTTTTGCTTCCTTTGCCGAGGGAAGGAAGCGTCTGAAGGAGACTGCGTGACTGCGGAGGCTCTTTGTCTGAGCGGAGTTCATAAATGTCAGAAACTGAGGGGAAGACACCGCGGTTGTTCTTTCTCTGTCACTGTGGGGCATTGTAAGCACTCAGGGGGGGGGGGGGGTGAAATCTGCTTAAATGTCTTGATCGGCAACGTGTCAGGCAGCGAGCACCAATGGGTGCAGGGATTAAAGCACCAGCTTCTGAACAATAGATCATAATAACCGCCTGTCTTCTGTAAAGCATCGAATGTGTCACCAGTCGGTTCTTCTACGTATTGATTCCAAATGGACTACATTTTGAATAACCCAATTTTTTTAACATGATCAAATGTTCCCACTTGGCTCCTGCGGAATGGTTTCAAACTGAAGGTTTCGAGCACCTGTTATTCTCTGTATAAAACATCTACACGAGGGAGTTATCGCCCCCGAAAACAATGAGATACATTTTCACCAGAACAATTGGTGGAACTCCCTTGACTTCTTCCGGGCCGGGCAGCTTCGGCTTCAGAACAATGAGTCGCAATGGGAGGGGGAGATATGTCCTGTAGCATGAGCATGAGCACCGGTACCGTCCTGAGGGTCAGAGCTGTTACTGCAGTGGTTTTAGCCTCGGAAAGAAATCAGGACGAGACACAGACTCCCAAGTGGAGTCTGTACCAATTTCATTCGTAAGGGTTAGAAGCTCTTTGAAGCAAGGCGACCAGACCAAAAAAACACATACTCAGTAAAAATAGAGGATCGATTATCTACCCTAGAAGCCTCTTTTGAACCCACAGTGCCTCCAAACAAACGTGACGTTCATCATGTTAAACCGGATAAACCTTTAAGAAACACAGCAGTGTGTGTGTGTGTGTGTGTGTGTGTGCATTGTATCTGCTCTGCTAACTTTGTGTGTTAGACCGACAATCACGCCAGTGTCATCGTCGTCGTGTACGATCTCGCCAAGTCGCTGGCCCGGTCGAGCGGATCCAACAGAAGGACGAGCGGTGCCTCGCAGAGAGTCGGTTCTTGGCTGGGGAAACGCTAACAGGTGTGTCTTGTCTCAGTTTTTCCGTGCAGCAAGGATTAACCGCACCAGTGGGAGCCATCTTCCCGGGAGGCTTGTTTGGCTTCATTCTGTAAAAGTACGGAGCCATTTATTGCAGGTTTGCTTAACTTCTCTGCAAAACTCCAGTACTTTGGAGCTCTGGTTCGGGGGGGGGGCAGTTCCGCCACCGCGTGGCGTTGGTCGGCTTCCCGTCGCTGATCGGGGCGCCGGCGGTACACAGCGTGCTCTGCTACATTTGGCCAGCAGCTGAAGTGAGCAGTAGCGCCCACCTGGTGCATCTGACTCATAATCTGAGATTTGCGGCCTCAGAAGAGGAAGGCAGAAGGACATTAGCGTGCTGCGAGGGAACTCATTGACACCTCCGCCTTTTTCTGTGGAGGAAGAACCTATTTGCAGCTTATTCGGGTGACATGTACCGCATTTCACCAACAATAAAGCACAATAACAAACCCTGTGAATGTCAACACAGAGCAGACCCGAGGTAAACGATGCTGCGCCACGTTAATACCTTTTAAAATGGTCATGGTTGAACAGAAATACTTGTGCTTGCGTTTTAGGGAACTTCTGCTATGAGCTTCACTGACTTGGATGCTATTCGTGTTCCTGCCGAACCTCGGACATGTGTATTGTGTTGCAGCTTGCTTTAGGCGAGCATCACAGGGACTTCTTCATACATAGATATAGATAGATAGATAGATATTAACTGAGCGAAAAGCATGAAATCAAAGCGACGCGGCACGAAGCCTCACAGGGTGGCGAGCTCGCCATGCTTCATCGGGACGATCATCTCAATCATCTCACGTCCTCCGGTAAGCAGGAAAGGAGCTGCCCAGTGAGCCCCGCCTCCTTGTCTTAACATATCTATCTTACACTGTGTCACACTTTATGAACCCGTAGATCTCCTGAAATGATGTCATGATCAATTCGCAGCAAATGGGGGGAAAACCTAAAGCAACCGTCCAAACCCAGTGAAACCTCAGATCGATGTAAAAATCCACTTAGAAGACCACTTGGCACATGGTTACCGATCAACCAGCTCTAGTGCTTTGCATCATCTCAGCACTAGTGCACATGTTTATTCCAATGAAAAAGTTGGAAGAAAATGCTTTTCATTTGTTTGTGGTGAGTTGTGGGCGGTGATTCCTGACGGCATGTCGTCCAGGTGCCTGCTAACTTCTGTCCAGCAGCTTGGCCGGATTGATTGTCAGCTTCTGAGGTAACACAGTCTTGTTGAGTGGTGTGAGTGTTTACAGCATCAGCTGTTTTCTCCTTTTATATGTCATAACGCAACCTGCATTTCACCCCGAACACGACTTTTACAATGAAAACCATCTATTGCAACCTTTGCAGTTCACGAAGCTACAGATAAACAATTACGTCATCTGCAAAACAAAAAAAAAGGAATGAGGTTCCTCTTTTGAATCTGCATCTTTAAAAGTGTTTTTTGGCTGTTCTCGAGAAAAGCTTTGTCAGTGAGCCAAATGCAGATAAAAAGCCGTCACTGTATATGTGTCTGTAACTCTTTATGACCCAGATGAACGCACGGAGATGCACTCGCAGCTTGCATGGCTGCGTCTTTCACTTGGATGAGCATCTAGCAGTTAGCGGCCGAGGCTGACACATTTCGCTCTCTGAATAGGAATGCCTGAGTACACACCTCGTAATGGCGACCAAGAAGTGCAGGGGGAAAAATGTTGGCGGTGCACTCGCGGGCCATTCTCTGAGGCCCTTTGATCAAACTTGGACAGAATCGAACTGGTCATGACAACGTGTTATCAAACATTGCTCTCTGTTGTAGACACCTGTGATTCCTCCCTCAACCCTTCTCCCCCTTTGATGCCTGTCACTCAACGCCTGTCAGTCTGACGCATCACCACTTTCTGTCTGTCCTCCTCCCACACTCTCAGACGAAGTGAACTATTCCTGTGGTACTGAAATGTCATCGGCAGCGGTGGGTGAAGGGAGGATGGATAATGACTACACTCGGCCGCTGCCATGGCAACTGTTTCCGCTCATGTGTGTGTCTGCGAGAGGCAGGGAGGAGAGGCGGGAGGCGAGATAAACACGAGCGAAGCCGTGCCTGTCTCCTGCAAAGTAAATCTGAGTTTAAATCTGTGTTATTCACACAATGTGACAAACAGCCTCCTGCTCCGGCTCGGCTCCTTTGTTATTTTGACGTCAAAGCGAACATTCTTATTCCAAATGTTGCTGCCCACGTGTGAACATACAACCACTCCCACTCTCCTGCCTTTTAGGCTGCTGACCATACAATGAATCATTCATGCAGAGAAAATGTGGTGGGGGAGTTTGAAGTAAAAATAGCAATTCCTTCCTGCACCCCTCTGGTGTGAACGCAAGAAAGCCCCCTTGTCTTGCTGCATGCATCAAATCCTCACTGAATGTCCCCGGGCACCGCTTTCAAGTCTGGGTGCCGGGACTCAAAGGACGGACCCTGAAAGCGGACGGATTAAGGGCTGTAGAAGCTCGGGTGGCTTCTTCTTCGTGTTGCCCTCTCAAGCCGTCGCGACGAGCACGAAAGGCTCGTGGAGGCAAACAAAGACAGTCGTCCCCCCGGCGGAGCGGTTCACACACCCCGCCCCCACACCCCCCCCCCCCCCCCCCCCACACCCTGACTGCCCGAACAGCACACAGAGACGCGCGCTCTTCAGTGGAGGGCCGGCACTCGACGGACAAAGGAATCCCCACAAACAGCTGCGCTTTTATTCAGAAAGGGAAGGGACAACATTTGGGACAATTGTCTCAGCAGACTCACGTCCATTTAAGGGAAACGTCCCCAAACATGCAAAGGAAAACTTTGTTACCTTTCTGGGTCTGCCCCTCATCCAGGTCTTCTTCCATTGTGATGACTCTGTCTTTAGGGTGAAAGTGCAGATCAAGCTTATTTATGCGATTTTTATTTTAAAAGACGTAGTCCACAAGGCACTGTCTTTCTGTCCGTCCCTCTCCTCCGATGTCTCTGGGTGTCCCTGCAGAACGCGAGGTGTCAGTTGAGCTTTCTGTGAGGCGCCCGGTGCGATGTGAGGGATCACTGAGCCTTTGTGGTGATGTCCATCGCGAGCTGCCGTGGCAAGTGCTGAGAACCCTCCCTGGTCCCTGGTGGAGGAGGAGGAGGAGGAGGAGGGGGGCAGAAGGGGGGCTGGATGCTGGTCTCTATGGTAAGCAGGAAAGCGCATGTGCGACAAGGGGAGAGGGGGGGGGGGGGGGGGGGGATTGTGAGGCTGAAGAGGCAGGTGTGTGAAAAATGCCAAATGAAATCAATGAACGCATCATGGGAATAAAGACAAAGACCCTCCGACTGTGTCGTGTTTCAGATGGGGGGCCGGGGGGGGGGGGTCACCACTAATTGCCCGGCCCACCCTAAACACCCCCCTATTCTCAGGCAGAATGGTTAAACCCCTCGCCCCCCCCGGCCCATACTCTACTGCATTAACTCAACCGCTCCTTAAGTTGCAGGGGGGGGGGCATCTGATTTCAAAATGGGATTCTCCTAATCTTATTAGTCATACAGATTCAATTATACGATCACCAAAGAAGTGTCATTGGATTCCGCTCACGTAGACGCAGACAGACACACTGCTGCTCATTTTTTGTTGGTTTTAAGATTGAAACACGAGGATTGTGGGGGCTGTGGGGGCTACTCCAGTTGAGATTTTTTGGGCAGCCAATGATTTGCTTCGTTTCCTTATTCCCGCCCAATAAAACTATTTTGGCACGTAAAATGACAGTAAAATGTATGTAAATGTCTCTGCACGGAACAATAGGACTTTAACACTGACCGTGTTGAAAGTAATGTTATGTATGCACGAAGCAGTGCAGCAGCTTACACATTACAGCAGTATGCACAAACTATCTTTACATTCAATAGATGCAAAACCAAGGATTTGATACTTTGTTCCTCGACGCGTAACACTGATATCGACCACGGCTTGAGCCACACGACACTGCACATGCATGGACACAGGGGGGGTGGAGAGAGGAATGAAGCCGGGGGAGGGGGAGGCGGGGCACAGGACTAATTGAAAGAGCATTAAGGTACATTAAGCTGCTGTGGGAGGAAACGTGCCGTTTGAATAGAATATGACGCGACATAAGGTGTGGACAGACGGGCGATCGGACAGGTGGATCAGATGAAACTTTAATGATCCCTGTGGCAGAGAACTGGAGACCAAGGGGTCAGAGGTCAGTCAGGAGTTCAGAGAATGACATCAGTTATGTTTCTTCAGCTGTGGCAGCTTTTGTTTTAAGTGATTAAAGGAACAGCTTGGTTACTCAGCCTTCCACGGGAAGAAAAGTTTATGCTAATTATGCTAATTTTTCACAATTAATGTAATGATTTATTGATTTTAAAATGTAATGCTTCATACATTTTTTATTGCTTAATGCAACATGTTGGATTAATAATTCAATTTAGCCTCCCGTTGTAGCATATTGTCCCACCCAATGGTCAAACCTCCCTTGTCCACTACGTACCTTTTTACTTGATTTAGCAAACTAATCTTCCATTAGTGCTGACTGCTGATAACTGGCAGTAGAAGCACGTGCAGCCGCTCTCATGGAAACAAAGGAAAGCATCACTCACATAGAGGGAGATCCACTTATTTTGAGACATCATTACATACATTAGCAAGTTAGTAAAGCAAATAGTTAGTAAAGTTTAAGTTGTCCGAGTTGCAAGGTTAATACTTGATTTTCCTTTTTTCCTCTTCATGCTGTTGACTACTAGACATTTATACTTTTTTTACTTTACTTTCACCTTTGCCCTCTCCATTGTGAGTCTAACAGTTAGAGTGGGGTAGTTTTTTAGAAGGTAAAGGTTATTGTCTTGCTTTAACCTCTCCTCATCTGTTTAAAAACAAGTGGTTGAAGCGTGTTGGGTTATTTTTTGTACGCCAGTCATCAATTTAAAAATATGGCAAAGGAATCACAAGCCAACCGTAATAATACAGTCTTTCATTTGGATTGTTAGTATTTGATTAATATGTGTAATTCATATAATCATTTTAAATGTAATCAAATGAAGTCCGTCAGCGAAGGAAATGAAATAAATACCCATCGAATGAATACTGCTGAATGTTCGGATGAATGTTCTTTAAGTTGTAATTAGCTTTGGTCTCCAGGGGCCGGCAGCATGTTGGTAACTAATGTATTATAACTAAATTAAAAATATATATGCATGATTAAAAGCAGGTCATTAGCGCTTGCTGAGAGAGCAGGAATAATGATGTATATATATTTAAATGACATGCACATTCCAGACACATACAGGCCCCACCGCCTGGATAACATGGCACCTACATGCTTACTGTGGCTTTTGTTAATATGAGTGAGATATTTGCTGAAAGGCCTTTGTATCTCAGGGAATCCTTAGCTTACAAAGACTCACAACCCCAAGGCCCCCCCGGCTAGTCGGTTTACTGTCCGTGTTTCCAATGAGGCCTTGACCCCCCCCCCCCCCCCCCGCCCCCACCGTGGTGGTGGTAGGAAAAAATCAGCAGATGGTGAAACGCTTTCTTCGGGCGTTTTCGGCATCCTCGATTTCCCACATCTCTTTTCTTCGTTTCATCACAAAAGTTTTTGCTTTTTAGTTCATCATCGTACAGCGCGTGCTGTTTGAAACCCTGCAGCCAACCGCCTGTGCACTCTGAGCGACCAACACGACCAGCCAAAGGAGCTCACAGTAAGCTTATTAATGTCTCCTGGTCGCTCTCCAGTATGGGCTTGCTAGTTGCCATAGCAACCAGGACCTAGAAACTGTTCGGTAGGAGAGGTGTGTCGACGAACAATAAATATAAACATCACCCGTGTAACCCTGGCCAGAGCTTATTGTGTAAAGCAGCTTCTCAGATTACAAACAATGCATGTGGCTTTTCTGCAGCACACACATGTCATTTGTTATTTTACATTTATATTCCTTTCTCACATTTGTAGCTGCACCTCAATGGATTCCACCTCATGAGCTGATACCGATGGTGAGGCGCGACACTGAAAAGCCAAATTCCGACGCTGGTCTCCCAGCGCCTGCAGAAATCAACAGCCTTAAGTGCTGATGTGTGTTCACGGCCAGTCAAGCTGAGGAAAATCAAAAGACACTGAAAGATTAAGGAGGTCAGGCTTTGCGGCTCCACCGAGGGAGGCGGGGAAAAAGAGGCTTTTACAGCCATCGACTAGCGTGGAGCATAAAGGGATGGGCTGCTTCCAAAGGCACGGAGGGATGTATGAAAATGCATCCATTCAAATGTCAGATTAACACTCCTGCTCTCCTTAATTGGTTGATGAATGGACCTTTGGACAAGTGTCATGTCACCACATTTTCTTTGCGGATTAGCGTTAGCTGTTCTGATTCTTTTGGCTTCGCGATGAACCTGAAGATGGTGGTGCAAAAAAACGGTTAATGGTCATCTCTAGCTGATAGTCAGTGGGATCTGCGTGGATCATGTCAGTAGAGCATCGCTCCATCTCGCTATTGAAAGCCCGAGCTCTTGGACCACATGAGGAGCCGGGCAGTCAGCCAGAAACACTTATCATCCTGTCATCCCCGTTTTCACTGGCTTCAGAACTCCATTGTGCTGCACACGGAGCATCCATCCAACCGAGTGATCTCCATCTCAAAGTGAATATGAGTGTTTCTGGCGCCAAAAACATGGAATGTTTTTTCACTAAATAAAGCCTTCAATGGACATGAGAATATCATTTTGGTTCTGTTTCAAAGATTTATTGTGGTTTAAATTAGAATGAAAGTTCTGTTATGTCCTTTGCTTTACTTGCATTTCAGGTAATGACATTGCACATTGCTGGTTTCTACATAATTTGTTTCTGATGTGCTTGTTGTGTTTAATGCATTAACAGCAGTAACAATGAAGCAAATTAATGACAGAGTCACGAATATGTCACTGACTGTTAATGCTGCTTGACCAGTACCAGGAATAAATAATCTCCTGTTGTTATACAGTGAATTTGATGCAGTTGATTTGTGTTGGTTTACTTCAATTTGTAGATTGCTTTGCCTTTTAAATCTAAAAAGAAAAAGCATAAAACAATACTATTACTAATTTAAATTTGAACAAGCATGCAGAAAAAAATCATCAATCGTGGGTAGAATAAGTCTCCTGTTTCTGACTCACAATGATTAAATGGGCAAGAAAATCTGGAAAAATGTTTTAATAAGTAACTGAAGGAAATCAGAAATAGCATTAATGTGCAAATGGATGAACAGTAAGTCCAGTCCACTGCTGCAGGACACACCGCTTCATGTTCTCTTTTTATCAATGGATTTCTGTCCGAACCACTGAGCTGGGCTGGTGACTCAATGCTGCCACCTGCTGGTACAAAAAGACGCTGCACAACGTGACAGCTGAATTACTAAACGTTACATAAGACATAACAAACAGTGATGTCATCCCAAAACAAGTAATGCAAACCAGTTAAATGGGCTATTATTTGAATTACTGTGAAAAATGCATCACTATATTAGGTGACACACAAACACACACGAGTCTAAAACAGCACAAACTGAAAAAACAGGACTTTAGTGTGTCTCAAAACAACAGTCACAATGTACCCCCAAAAGATTAAAAAGGATGAATGAAGGCCTGCGACCTGGTGCTCCAGGTGCCTGCAGGACGACTCAAGCCTTCCTCTCCTTGGAGGTGACGTCGGGCTGCTCCAGGACCTCCGTTACCTTCAGGTTGTTCATGGAGGCCTCGGAGGCTGTGGAGCTGCTGCGGGGCCTCGACGTGTCCGATGCTGAGAAGGAGTTCAGACAGTTCATGATAGTTATCATGTTCATCCTCTCCAGTTGGACTCTGGTGCACTAAAAGCAGTTTTTGGAGTACTTTTTTTTTTAATTGCCTGCAACTTTAAATGTACATGTAGTAATATCAGTGTCACCTGACAATAACACATCATATTCTATAGTTTTATGTGCAGTTAATCGACACTCACCTCCGGTGAGTTAAAATGGAGTAAAACTCCTGCACCAGCAGCTCGGCTGCTCCCGGTTTGCAGTGAATGATTCCGTCCACTGTCTCTTTCGTCAAGGTCAGACTGAGCTTCCGTAAAGACTGGAGCGATGAAAAACAAAATCAGCACGATCATCCGACTCAAAACAAGAACTTTCTGCTTCTGATCCTTCAAGTACAAACCTCATGTTTAGCTTGACCCACACCTCACAAACAGTTAAACAACTATGAATGACAAAGTCAGTACGATGGGAAATGAAACACATTTTGTGCTCTTGTAACCTTCTCTATTTGGCTCCAGTTCCCCTGTTTGGCAGCGAGGGATGATCCTCTGTCGTACGAATGCACCACAAAGTCACGGGAATAATAACGAGACAATATCTCTGCCACAAGGTAACCGTTGGAAAGATCTCTGGAAACACAAAGCAGGGGAGGCAAAGTGAGCACATTTACTCTGGAAGAGAAACCCTTGACTTGGCACTAATAGTAAGGACAACACTAATCAGGTGTTACTGTTTACAGTCTGTTCTTAGCTAATTGGTCAGTTTCTGGCTCGTTGGTTAATCTCTAACGTTAGCTTGCTCAATTCATTAAATACGAACTGTTCAAACTGATTCAGGAGATAATTTTGACCCGCAAATAGTTTTTTGTTACATAATTGGTCACGTGTCATTGCATGGCTTTACGTCACGGTGCCAGATGAGGTTCGATGAGTTCCATAACTTCACCTGCGCACGTTCTTCGGATGGAGGGAGAGCTCGAGGCTCTGGAGCCACTTCACGACCTCCCTCGGCAGTCCTGTCCTCCGGGGACATCCTGCAGAGGACATGCCGCTCCGAGCCGCACGCGGTGTTTACACTGTTGCCGTGGTAACCGTACAGAGAGCGCTTCACCTGATCCCGCTGCGCGGTGCCGCTGCAGCCCGTGACGCGCGGAGGTCTCTCTTTGTTTACGTCACCGTGGCAACGGGCCGCCCCCCTGACCTGTGACGGTGCGCGGACAGCGGGGGACGACGGTTAGCTGCCCCCCGGGTGATCAGCAGCAGACACTCCGATGAATCATTATGAACGTAATAAAGTGTTTAGACATGAAATACAAAATAAAACAGGGTAAAAACCGCACGCCGTTATGAAATGATGCAACACAGAATATAATCAATATTATGAGATGTGATTTATTTTATTGTATCAGCTAGAAACAACGCCTCCTTCTCCACTCTCTCATGCTGTGATGCTTCCTAATATTTGGGACAAATAACTTCAGCTGCCTCCACCCCTGTGATCCAAGTTTAAACATATCATTTTGTTTTAAAAAAGATTCTATTAATAATCCACCCACCTAAACTCAAAATAAGCAATACATTCTGCATTACAACATATTTCACAATATACCAGGTTTCAAAACTTAACTAAAATATTTGTGCACGATATCAAATGCAAAACTAAGCATTCACATGCTGTATAGTGTACTGCATTTATGTGACATTATCAGAAAGTTTGCAAGGTTTCTTCTAAACACGGCAAACTGAATTGCATGAAATATTTTATTTATGTTTTATTTATGCAACAGTTTCTCCAGCAAAAGCAAAGTCCTGAACTGGTTTTACAATCCTTCTGCTTTACGTCCATCCGGGTCGTCGGTAGTAAAGGTACACGCAGGCCGCTTAGTAACTGGCTGCTGGGCCACTTCATTGGGCGCCTCAATCGAAGGACATTAAATACTTGATAAGCTCTTTGAGACGAAGGCTGACTTCTTCAGGTCTCTTTCAGGCGGGTTAGTTGTCATTGGTACTGCAGGTAGTTCCTCAGCCTGTCGGGCAGCGGCAGGTGGGAAAGAAGGCGGAGTCTGTCCCGGCCCACGCAGCCCCTGATGCCCTGACGACACAGCTGCTTCAGGCGTCTTGGTGTAACTACAAAAGTGAGATTGAAATCTGATGATGAAGTTGTTCAAACACATGAATAAATACAACAATGTAGACTAAACACAAGCTAACCTAGTGGTTACAGCATGAGTGACAGGTGCTCTGGTACCTTCGTATGCCAGGAGGAACCCCTCGGTTAGACTGCTGGGCGGAGCCACGTCCACTGGCCTCTGAAACTGTGCGTTCCTGCCGTTGATGTCGGCACCAAAGTCCAGCAGCAGCTTCACTACGGCTGTGAAGTCTTTCTCTGCAGCTGCATGTAAGGGTGAGTCCAGAGATTTGCCTTTCTGTACACTTGCACCTGCATGGAGGACAACTTGATTATCCATTTTAGACAACGTTGGGATGAAAAGCTTCCGTGTCTGGTGCTGATTGGAATGTCCTGAAATGATCTCCAGAATGAAATGTTCAGAGTTTAGAGATAACAAAGCGGTTTTGTTGCTACGAGTGACTGTCAGCTGCAATCAGGCGCTTCATTATGAATAATTCAAGTAAAACAACACCAGGACAAACACATTTTTTAAAGAATTGCTCACCTCAAATGATTACGTGCTTTTACGTGCTGTAAAAGCTTTTCAGATCTACTGTGCATGTGTTTCTATTGTTGTGCACCGTATGTGTTCATGCAGGTCGTGTTACGGGGATGATCCGCCCTGCGCTGACCTTCCCTCAGGAGCCTCCTGGCACACTCCAGCTCCTGGCAGACGCAGGCCGTGTAGAGCGCCGTGCCCAGGTGAGGAATGTCCACGTCCACATCTGCACCCCAAGTGATGAGAGCCTCCACACAGCTGTAATGACCTGGAAGCCACGCAGCATGAAGACAGAACCAGTTAGAGACGCGTCGAGATGACGCTTCTAAAGCTAAAGGACACAAATACAGGTGGAGAGACGTGAGAAGCAGTAAATAGTTGAGTAGGAATTATATATTGGTGCCATGTTAATAACAGACATTTAGTGCTAATGTGAAGATATCTAGTGATAAATTGCCTTGATCCTTAACTTGGGACATCTTAAACATTTTAGATTACACAGATTCAAGAATCAATAAAAACTGAATATATAAAATAAAAATCTGATATATTAGTTGATGCATTCCGTCATGATCCCGTTGTACCTTTGCTGGTGGCTTCATGGATTGGTGATGGATGGCAGTCAAAGCTCTGGGGTTTCGCTCCATTTTCCAAGAGAATCTCGGTGCACGCCACGCTGCCCGCTGCACAGGCGTTGAACAGAGGGGTGACTCCATCAATTGTCAAAGCATTGACCTGCAAAAGCATTTTCTTAGGTTGTTATTTTTAGACCTCGTCCAACCGAGCGAGTTGACTAATAGCAGCAGCCTGAGGAGCTGGAGGACGAGAACTTCACAGCTCTGCAGCGACTGTGCAAGAAGAGCAGCGTTGTTCCTCCGTTACTTCTGCCCAGATCATTTGACCTGCGCGGCGTGGCCACATTAAAGGACAGTGCGCGACTTACATTTGCTCCGGCATCAACGAGAGCTCTGGCACAAGCCACATGGTCTCCCACACAGGCCTCGTGGAGGGGTGTCACATGGTCTACAGTCAGAGCATTCACGCTGTGACCCTGGAAACCCAATCAGACAGCCACAGATATAAAGTTGTTAAATGGTGCATTAACACATGACCTTTGACACAGCGGTAACAATAGAGTATCTTCTTTCCTCAGTGATGGTTGTCAGTAGTACAAACTGCCCTGGACATCTGAACAGGGATTAATGAGCTTGCAAGTCAAAGCCAAATGGAAGTCTGGTTAAGAGCTAATTAATCACCATGAATAACACTGTGACCCGATCGCAGCTTTGTCATGAGCTCGTCTGTAGAACAAGGCATCAGTGGCTTTGTGGCTGAGATGTCTGACGCCCTCGTGGTGCTCTGCTTAATCTGTGAGCTGCTGGAAATTCTCAGAGTCTCTTATTTATCAGTATTTGGCAGTGATCAGCAGCTTCGTTGATGCCCTCGGATACTGGATACACTGCTTATGTATCTGTGCTGTGTATTTACCCCCAAAACATTAATTTTTTACGATGGGAATTTTTAGTGTTGTAAACTCACACAAGTATGACAACATCTTGTGTCCTGAGGTGATGGAGGTGGAGACAGAAGAAAGCAATAAGATAACAACATGCTCCCCAGAAAACCACATCTCGTATTTCCATTCAAACCGTTTGCTTCAACATCTACTGCAGCAATTTGCCTTCTGCCAGAAATCTCCTCAGGTTTAAGCAACAAACCGACCAAAAATGTTTTTGGTTTTTCGTGAAGATGAGAAAGACCTAAAGGAAGACTTCGTGTATGTTCTATCTTCACCTGTGAAACGAGGGTCTTCAGAGTCAGGAGGCGGCCCTGACTCGCCGCATCATGGAGGGGGGAGCGGTACGACCAGGGTCCTGCAGGGGGTGAAAGTCAAGTAAATGACTCTTTTGATGTTGTATGAATAAAACTAGGCATAACGTTTGTACCTGGGAAAATAATTAATAAATAAGAGGTTTAATATCTTTATGAAACTATTTAACTTTTTCGTTATTCCTTTATTGTTTAGCCAATCTTGGCCATTTGATGGAATCCCAAACACAAATTGAAATGTATCCATCATCATGTTTGTTTCTGTCATGTTTTATACATCATGTATGAGGACAACCCTATCCCTTATTTATTTAATCTTTTATTCATATTTATTTCCATATTTATTTCAGAATTTATTATTTTATTGATTTATTCCAGCAAGTCTTTATATTTAACATTTAAATATTTCAGTATTTCTTTCAGCATTTATACATTTATTTATTCCTGTATTTATGTATTCATACTCATCTTTTTTCCTCCATGATCATGTTCCAAAATCAGGTTTATTGTTATGTGACTCAGCTTAATAACACTCTACTCACATTAAATCTCATGTAAACTGAAGAAATTTACTCTGGACATTTGACTTTGGCTCAAAAAACTGATAATGGCAGGCCAGTCACACACCATACTGTCATCATAATTTTAATTTCTGCCCATTTCAATGATCATTTTGACAATAATTGATCTAATCATTTGTATATACATTCCAAGCATTTTTATTCTTGCAACCTATATTTCTTGACCGACATTAATTTGATATACGGGTAGAAAAGACTAAGCTTTGGACATCCAACCAATTTCTTAGAACAAGGAAGAGCAAATCTTCAGCACTGTGACTAATACACCAAGCTGTGTAATATTTGTGTATATTCTATTGAGTAACTAAGCTTCAAATGAAATATTCTCTTAAACAATGGATATGGATTTGAATTTGCCTCCAAACTGCGTGTCGCTGAGAATGTGGAGATTTGTTTTGGTCTCTGTGTGAGTGTGAAAGGGTGCACTGCATAGCTGGGAATGGAAACTAGGACAGGATGGGTGGGGGGGGGGGTGCGGGGTATCATGACTGTGTTCTATTAATACATTTGAGAAACAGAGCTGCCAGCCTACAGTGTCTTGGTTTAATGTTGAATGCACGGTTCAGGATTCATAATCATTGTCATTAAGGTGATGAGAGAAAGTCATTCATATCCACAGTTTGAATTAATGTGAGTTTAATGAACGGCTCTTACTCTATTTGGATTAGTAATGAGTTCACGGCTCATTTGTAAACACAGACATGTTAAGTTTACTAAGACATGATTTTAAAGAAACATACAGTATTATCACCTTCTGCCTTTGACCTTTTACCCCTCGGATCAAACACGTTGCTTGGAGTGAAGCATCATGTCTACATTTGACACCAATTGCGTCTTCAGCCTTGAAGGTTTTTAATGCACTCACCGTGTTTCTGGCCATAGTCATAGAACTCTGCTGATATCCTGGCAGCCTCTTTGCGGTTCCCACGGACGATGTAGAAGTACGTCAGCAAGTTGAGCGAGATCTTAACAAAGAGTTTAAAGCAGAACAGGGCCACGATGCTGAGGTAAACATTAGACAAGCGGGCCATGAAGGCCTTACTGGAGAGCTCCCCTGTTGGCTCTGACATTTCCTCCGACACGTCACAGGGCGCTTTAGTTCTGATCCGATACCCCTCCGAGAAGCACCAGAGGAGTCTGCCTTTTTTCCCAGTGGAGCGACTGGTTGGCTGGTGAAGGCTGGAAGATTAAAATGCCCTGCAGCTGCTACTGTGGCCGAGAGCTAACACTCCAATGTTAATGTACCGTGTGTGTGTGTGAGTGGTACCAGTTTTGGTTGCAAATCAAATGCAAATGACATAGATTGCATTAATTTCAACATGATGATTTTTATGGATGAATCATAACTTTATGAAGGTTTGCATTCATTTTGAAACACAGTTTGTATTTCATTCCAGATAATTTTGATAATATTTTACCGAGAAAATGTAATTCTAGATAGAAACTAACCAAATTCAGATGTTAGGGGATGGATAGACCTTAATCAACCAGACAGAAATATTTGTGATTGAAACTTTAGATTTCCACATTAATTCTATATCATATAACTGTCATAAAGAGCATTATATTTTATGCATATATTATGACTGGAGAGAAGAGAGATTTTGGTCTGCATAGTAGGGGGTCATTAAAGTGAGAGACCCGTGTTAGAGGATCAAAACGGGAGAGTCGTGTGAAAGCACTTGTTTCTCCTGCAGAGTTCAGGAAATGGTATGAAATGGAAACTCCTTTGTTTGTGTGTGTCTAAATGTGTCTAAGTGTGTCTAAATGTGCATGGCCAAAAACGGCCTGGAATTAATGATTGGCTGTCAGTTGTTTCCAAAAAAAGTAATTTATTAATATTTGACTGATACAATCATATTCCTGTTAACGCAAAGTAATACATGGAGGTACTGAACGTACTTTTATATTAACGTTAATAAAAACACAGGCACCTAATATCTGTCATTCAATTTTTTCTTCAGAGGTTAGCTGAAGCTTTCAAAAGGTTATTGTTCAGAATAACCGCGATTATGTGAAGTTATATTTGAAGCCACTGGAAAAAAAATAATTAAAATTGGCTCAAAAAGTAAACTACACCTTCATATTTTCATTGATACAAACTTTCCTTGAAAAAAACTTGCTTATAATATATTATTATAGTCCAGAGTTAGAGTCCTGACCAGCTCAGGGACCCTTTACCTGCATCTACATCGACATGAACCAACATCAGCTGTGTGACATCCTGTACAGACTGAACTATGTGTTGAGCAGAGAGGAAGGTTCTCCACCAGGAGGAGACTCTCCCTCCTACAGAGAACACAGAGACACTGAGGAAACAGAACTGGACAAGGACCCAAACCCAAACCCAGGATAAAGAGGTTCAGTGAATGTGGTGCTGAAGGTGTGGAGGTGGATCAGTGTGTTGGTGGAGACTCTGTAGAAGGACAAAGAGCCAGCAGGACAGTCCACATACACTGCTACTCTACCAGAGGAGGAGGAGGAGGAGGTGATGAGCGTTTCTTTCTTATTATGATTGACATAGTACCCTTCATTGAAGCATATCAGACTCCAAGACTGATCATTTGCTCCGAACTCACATTCACTGTCTCCTTTCCTCCTGATTCCTCTGTAACTCACTGATACATAAACGACTCCTCTCCACTCAACCTCCCAGTAACAGCGACCAGTCAGACTAGTTCTACACAGCAGCTGAGGCCAGGAATCAAATCTCTCTGGATGATCAGGATATGACTGAACCTCCTTCTCCTCCACATATGTCACCTTCCTATTGTTGTCAGATAGTTTGAGTTCTCTGTGTACTGTGTTTGTGTCGATTGTGAGTTCACAGGAATCTGATGAGAGAACAAGAAACAATACAGCTGCAGCTATTAATCATGTGTTCATCTAGCGACTCTTTGATGATGACATCATAGAGGTGAATAAGTGATGTCTCAGTGTGAAGATGGTTGAATCATCATTAAAGCACACTTACACTTCCTCAGACCTGGTCTCAACCATTGAACTCCAGCAGGCTCCACCCTGAAAGGAGAAGGTGGGTCAGAGCAGCATGGAGACATGGACATGACATCACTCTCATACACACAGGTTTGTTGTAGATGTTCACGTGAACCACCTCTTCTACTACAGTGGAGCTTCTTCTGATTGGCCGATGACCACAGCTCATTATGCTCACTAATTAATTTTCTATTTACATATCATTACACAGTTCAGATTATTTTCTGAAATATAAAAATATAAAAAATAAAATGGGAGGAGTCAAATATACTTGCTTTCAGTTTGTTAAGCAAAGAAGCACTGTAAGCACTTTAGTTTATTGTTTGACGTAAAACACATGAACATTTTCTGAAATTCCCTTTTTCCTACTACTTTGGTAGTTTGGCCTCATGAGTACGAGTATGGACAGCAATAAAGCCCAATTTATCCCGGTCGGACTCTTCCACAGACAGCTCAGGTGGGTCTGCAGCCACGGAGCACTGCCTGAGTCCCCCTGTAACTTTGGTCCAGTCCTAAACAAACCTCTTTGGGCTCTGATACATTAAGTCCACAATCAGCTGCTCGTTCTTCACTGAGTGTCTGTGGCCGACTGTCACCTGTAGTTTCAACAAGTCCGCTCTTATCATCCAGGGAATTGTATCTCTAATGCACCAAAACCAGGAAAAGCTGAACTCCTTTAAAACACCAAACAATCCTATTGTAATAATCCAGTTTGAACAGATTATTTTATAAGTGGATACACCACTGTCCTCTCTCAAAACGTGGAAAGAAAAGGCTTCTGAGAAACAAGCCTTTCATAATTTTCCTCCCTGTTTATGCTCATCCTGGCTACTCTTACCTCACTAATTATATCTGTATTTGTTAGTGCCATTTTCCATGTTGTATTTTAGGTTTAAATTTGATTCATGCTTGATACATAGGAGCTACGTGAGTGAGCTCACCTACTTATGACGTAAGGAACCCGTGTTTTGACGAAGAAAGAAACCCTGTGTAATGTTATACTGAGCAGACTCAGTATAACAAAACACACTGTTTTCTACCGTTGTTCAACTCATTAAACACGTGTAGACTCGTTCTTTCCGTTTTGGAGTGGTTAAAAGAAAAGAAGCAACTGCCGAACGTAAGAAGGGAACTTTAGCCACTACAGTATTGATCGTCTGATGTGGGGCACAAAACAGTTTGATGAGTCTCTGGAAGTTTGAGGTCAGCTTGTTGTGTCAGGGTCATATTAACCAGACTGACCGTGCGGCAGAGAAAAGGTTCCCAGCTTGACCTCTTCAACCTGACTGTCTGTGGCTGCAGCAGGCCTGTTTTGTACCTGAGAGTTTCCAGTCTCCACTGTGGATCCTTCAGTCCAACTGACAGTGGCTTCACTCTTAAGTCTTCTGGATGATTGTAGCTCAGGTCCAGCTCTCTAAGATGGGTGGGGTTGGAGCAAAGAGCTGAGCCCAGAGAAGCACAGCCGTCCTTTGTGATCAGACAGCCTGACAGCCTGCAAACACAAATGTCACATGATCTGAGGAAGCTGTGAGGGCTGGATGGTCACTTCAGGACTGAGATACTGTCAGCACTTCACACAATAAAAGACAACAAGTGGACATGATTGACACAATTGAATCCTGACCTGAGAGTCTCCAGGTCACAGTGTGGACTCTCCAGTCCAGCGGCCAGCAGCTTCACTCCTGAATCCTGCAGGTCGTTGTTACTCAGGTCCAGTTCTCTCAGACTAGAGGACTGGGAGCTGAGAACTGAGGACAGAGCTTTACAGCTTCTCCCCGAGAGGTTACAGCCATTCAGTCTGAATTAACAACAATCAACAGGAAGAACATTTTATATAAATATTTCATATTTAGTCTGGAATGAAGTACAATGTAATCAATGTGTTTATAAGTGTTTATACAAAAACTAAAAAAAAGAAAGTGCTTAAATAGTGCATTTAATTGCTAATTTAATGTCAGTTATCAGCCACCCCTTACATAAGCAACCATCAAACTCCAAGCAAACTGTGGCCAAAAATGTAAGTTTTTTAGTCTCTTTTACAGCTCTGCATTTCACATTTTCCTCAATTAACGGTAATCAAATCACATAAAATTAATAAGAAGATTACTAATATGGCCCTGTCATGTTTGTTTGTGAAAGAAATATGCCGTTCATCCTGTGGAGTAGAAAGTTTAAGACATTTATATATTTTCAGACAAACAAACTTAATATGACCTGAGTGTCTTCAAAGGACAGTGTGGAACCTCCAGTCCAGCCGACAGCAGCTTCACTCCTGAATCCTCAATGCCATTATTACTTAGATCCAGCTCTCTCAGACTAGAGGACTGGGAGCTGAGCATTGAGGACAGAGCTTCGCAGCTCATCTGTGAGAGGTTACAGCCGTCCAGTCTGAAGAGATGAGAATGAAGAAAAAGCAGTAAAAATAAAAGATATAGCTCTGATGTATAAATCAAACTCTATCTACTTACAGAGCTTTGTTGGAGGCTTTGACCACTGGAAGCAGCCTCAGAAGAGCCCTCTCTGAAGCAGAGTATTTCCTCAAGTTAAACACCTCGAGATATTCTGATGACAGTAAGATGAAGACCAGAGCTGACCACTGAGCAGGAGATAGTTTATCTGTGGAAAGACGTCCTGAACTAAGGGACTGTTGGATCTCCTTCACTAGAGACCCATCATTCAGTTCATTCAGACAGTGGAACATATTGATGCTTTTCTCTGGAGACACTTCCTCACTGATCTTCTCCTTGATGTATTGGACTGTTCTGTGATTGGTCTGTGAGCTACTTCCTGCCTGTGTCAGCAGACCTCGTAGGAGAGTCTGATTAGTCTTCAGTGAAAGACCCAGGAGGAAGCGGAGGAACAAGTCCAGGTGTCCATTAGGACTCTGTAAGGCCTTGTCCACAGCACTCTGGTAGAAATGCATTGGTTCAGCTTTGCCTTTAGACAACCAGGAGGTTGTTTGTTTTTTTAATAGCAGATTGACACCAGAGCTGTAGAAGGTCAGATGGACATGAAGAGCAGCCATAAACTCCTGAACACTCAGATGGACGAAGCAGAACACCTTCTCCTGGTACAGTCCACTCTCCTCTCTAAAGATCTGAGTAAACACTCCTGAGTACACTGAGGCTGCTCTGATATCGATGCCACACTCTGTCAGGTCGGATTCATAGAAGATCAGGATACCTTTCTGCAGCTGATCAAAGGCCAGTTTTCCCAGAGACTCAATCAACTTCCTGTTCTCTGGAATCCAGTGTGGATCCGTCTTAGCTCCTCCATCGTACTTGACCTTCTTTACTTTGGACTGAACCACCAGGAAGTGGATGTACATCTCAGTCAGGGTCTTGGGCAGCTCTTCTCCGTCTCTGGTCTTCAACACCTCCTCCAGAACTGTAGCAGTGATCCAGCAGAAGACTGGGATGTGACACATGATGTGGAGGCTTTGTGACGTCTTAATATGAGAGATGATCCTCTTGGCCTGCTTCTTATCGCTGAACCTTTTCTGGAAGTACTCCTCCTTCTGGGGGTCAATGAACCCTCTGACCTCTGTCACCATGCCAACACACTCAGGAGGGATCTGATTGGCTGCTGCAGGTCGTGTGGTGATCCAGAGTTGAGCAGAAGGAAGCAGCTTCCCCCTGATGAGGTTGGTGAGGAGCACATCGAGTGAGGCCGACTCTGTGACATCAGTCAGGATCTCATTGTTGTGGAAGTCCAGAGGAAGTCGACACTCATCCAGACCGTCAAAGATGAACAGAATCTGGAACTCTTCAAACATGCAGACTCCTGCTGCTCTGGTTTCACTGAAGAAGTGATGAACAAGTCCCACCAAACTGTACTTCTTCTCTCTCAGCACATTCAGCTCTCTGAAGGTAAATGGAAATGTGAACTGTATGTCCTGGTGGTTATTGTCTTCAGCCCAGTCCAGAGTGAACTTCTGTGTTAAGACTGTTTTTCCAATGCCAGCCACTCCCTTAGTCATCACTGTTCTTATTGGTTCCTCTCCTCCAGTTGAGGCTTTGAAGAGGTCTTCTAGTCTGATGGTTATTTCTGGTCTGACTGGTTTCCTGGATGTGGTTTCAATCTGACTGACCTCATGTTCTTTATTGACCTCTGCAGTCCCTTCCTCTGTGATGTAAAGCTCTGTGTAGGTCTCATTAAGAAGGGTCGGGTTTCCTGACTTAGCGATCCCCTCGAACACACACTTGAACTTCTTCTTCAGGTTGGATTTGAGATCACGCTGACAAACTGGAGCTGTACTTCCTGAATGGAGATGAGATAGTAAATGAGATGTAAAAGTAGTTGTTCATGTAAACACCATAAATATGGACTCCAGTGTTTGATGCTGCTGGGCAGACTGACCTGTGTGAACATCTGAGCTCTCCTGGTTCTCTCTGTGGAGGAATCATGAACCATCAGCTGACATGGTGTTTGTACCATCAACACCAATACAACAATACATCACATAGTGTCCGTCCACACAGAGACCAAAACAAGGTAAAGGTCCATGATATGTATCTGGATATGGACCACACAACTTCCTGTAGATATCTAGGACCTAGACCGCTACAGGAAGTCATGTGGTTTAGTGAACACCCACTGAGAATCAACAGCTCAGTCTTTCAGCTCACTGTTTTCTTCACCAGTCAGTTTGGTTTAGTCCCAACAGGTCTCACCAAGCCCTCCATGGAGCTCTCCCTCCCTCACTGGACACTGCTGAAGGGCCCTGGAGCAAATCACCCAGAACCACCAGAGAGTCTGATAGAAACACCTCATCATCAGCCTGCATTCTCACCTTGCATCACCAGAGGGGCAGTCGTCTTTAAAGTCCACAAGACGCCCTGCAGACTGGTTACTGTTCATTGACTCGCAGATGGATCCAGCTCCAGATCTCTGATGGATCCTGGTCACGCATGTAGAACTAGAGTCAGTGAGTCAAAGACGTTGGGACATGGAGAAGAGTGGAGACAGTTTGAGATGGTCCTCTCACCTCTGAGCTTTGGTCTGGTTGTCATGTTCCCCACACAGAGGGGCTTCAGAGGGAGGGACTCTGTTCTCTGGGTCCTCACCCCTGTTGTGAAAGTCCACACCTTCACAACAACCTGCTGGGAGAGCTCACACATTATTTATCTTCATTAACAGCTCATTCACCTCAATACTAAAACTCTCATGGGACACTTTGTGTTGTCGTCATCTATCTGTTAAAGTTTAGACTTCTGGAGAAGACAAACTTCCTTTTTCCCTATAAAAAGGTGTCAAGAGACGTAATTTTAAATGCTCATCCAATAAATAGTGTTTTACAAGATGAACATTATCACTCATCTTCCAGCAGATGGAGCTGCGCTGTTTTCCCTCTTGATCTCCTTCAGACAGTCAGTAAAACACAGACCAGTAAGATGACATGTAGCTGATATGAACTTCGATCTCATGTCTGCGGGTTCCCTGTGGGGGCGGGCGGGGTCCGAGTGGAGGTTCCGCGAGGTTCTAGGGAGGGGGGGTTTGGCGTGTTCTGTGTGCCCCGGGGGGGGGCTGCATGTTCATGTGGGGGCGGGGGAGGCTCTGGCCTCAGTGGCAACTCTGTGGCCTTTGTGGCAACTCTGTGGCAACTCTGTGGCAACCTGTTAGGCGTCCCTAGAATGCCACTCGATCCGTTTTTAATTGACCTGAGTGGGGTTTTTCAAATAATCATCTTAAATTTCTTCGGTTTGCTTAGAATGTTGAGCATCCACTCAAGAGGCTGGAAGAGCTGCGGCTATCCATAGTTAGCTGTATATAGTTACTGCTCATTTCTGCTGTTGGGTATATTTCTTTGTGACTGCTTAAATGTGGAACCACACAAACTCATAATTACTGTACATTCACACAATAAGATTGAAATAACATTTGCTTGGTTCTGATTGATGCACTGCTGTGGTCACACAACGAGCTACACTTAGAGTCCTATAGCTGTCAAGCCCTCATTAGATTTATATTTCTTGTATTAGGGGTACAGATAACAACTAATGTTTTTAAATAAATGTATACTGTTATCTGGTGGTATAAGCACTGTTTTGGTGCTTAAAATTAGTTAACTTACGTTTCGTCTTCCCAAAAGTAATGGAAAAATGAATTAAATAGTAAATAAATGTTTTCACAAAGACAAATTACCATTACAACAATGTATTTTCAAACAACACATGTAGAATACAGTGAGGAAAATAAGTATTTGAACACCCTGCTATTTTGCAAGTTCTCCCACTTAGAAATTATGGAGGGGTCTGAAATTGTCATCGTAGGTGCATGTCCACTGTGAGAGACATAATCTAAAAAAAAAAACCCACTTAGGTCAAAAGAGTTTGACCTTCACTCTACTTCAATAATGTGGATGAACCTGTTGGGCGGGACAACTTACCCACGTATCAGCGATAGGCTGCGATCCAACTCACAGAGGACATGTTGTTTAATTTGCAAGCATGGGTGGAGGGAGAAAAAGAGGCAGAGGCAGAGGAGATAGAGCAAGAGGAGGAGGAGGAGAAGGAGGAGAAGAAGAAGAAGAAGAAGATGAAGAAGAAGAATGACGACGACAACGTCAATGTCAAGGAGGCCATGCACGGACCCCTATTTTTGATGATATAAGAGCAACTTTGGTGGGCCATGTCGTCAACCATGGCCTGAGCATTCTTGTCCCTGCTGGGTCCTAATTCCCCTCTGTCTGCTACCTTTCCCTCCTCATCCGTAACAGTCCTCACAGGTCCCAGATCAGATGAGATTATCTTCTTCTTCATCACAGTGTCTCAAACTAACAGCAGCTTCTCTTTGCCTGCTCACACACCATCTTGTTTCCCAACTTGAAACAAACAAACTTTCATCACACGTTCACAATTATCAATGATTTCACTCAATCAAGCACAGCTCCACTTACTGATCTTGTAGACATGAACATCCTTACTGAGCAGCTCTCTTCTGTCCTCAGCAGGTCCCTGTAGAAAAGGAGCTCCTTGCTTCACTTCAGCTTCCATCAGACAGTGACGTGACGCAGCTTGTTAGAGCTTATTGTCGTTCATCAGAGAGGGAGTGTCCTCACGTCATCATCAAAGTATGTATTCTGATTGGTCGACTGAGTCTCAGTCTGAAATGTGTAAACAGGGTCAACAGCGTGTTGACCCATAGTGTTGCTATGACAACAGAAAATGTTTTGCTATGACAACAAAAAATTTTATTTTCACATGCAACGCCCAGCTACCCACTAAAAACGAGTCCGCGACCCACCAGTTGAGAATCACTGGTTTAGAGGACCCCTGCATGCCCCTCTTTGTCACCTGGTCTTCTTCTACATGTAGACTAGTAGGGAACATGTGATGGAGCAGAAACCTTTGTAACAAATGCTGTGAAAAGTTTGTATTGAATAAAAACATTCACTAAGACAACAGAGTGTGACCTGAGAGTGAGTTTCTTCTTCACTCCACTCTGAAATGTGAGATGTGAATCTGATGATCTGGTTGAACCTGTTGGGACGTGACAACTTACCACGTATCAGTGATAGGCTGAGTGCCAACTCACAAAGGACATGTTGTTTCATGCAGTATTCTACTTCCTCATCCCATAGCTGCTCTTGTTTGGTACGATTTGGTGACACGTTGAGAGCGTTGTTGTTACTGTTAAAGCTCTGTGGAAGTTCAATGATTCCGTGAGAGAGGTCAGGTCATTCATGCGTGACCTTGAGAATGCGCCACTTCATTATTCTGGTTTGGTGCCCCAGGAAGTCAGACCACTTGCATCTTAAACTTCAATGAAATTGTGGGTTTTAAAAAAGGAATCAAACCCTCCAACGGCGTCGGGATGTTTTTCGTTCATGTTTAAATGAACTCACTTGTTCGTCCTTCCTCCTGACTGTCAAGTCAAGGATGAGCTGGGGTATGAGGAAAATGCACGGCAGAAAACCGAAAGGAGAGTGGTGACGATTTAACGTTGAAT
Organism: Pungitius pungitius; assembly: GCF_949316345.1. Taxonomy (NCBI): domain Eukaryota; kingdom Metazoa; phylum Chordata; class Actinopteri; order Perciformes; family Gasterosteidae; genus Pungitius; species Pungitius pungitius. Next base: position 14,937,230 of record NC_084901.1, read on the forward strand.
CCGCGCGGCAACGTCATGCACGCGGCAGCTGTGCGGCGCGACAGAGGATCACAGGTGTCCAAATTAAGCTGGGCGGGAACAAAAGGTGTTGTTTGACATGCCACATGAAACGCTGAAAATAACGTGCTCGCGCTTTGTATACGGAGGGGTGCACACCTGAAAGTACTACGTAGTCTGGTGAGGCAGCCGACAAGAGAAGAAACTTTAGATCAGCTTTCTTTTCTGCGTGTAGTAGGGAACACACGATGAAGCAGAAACCTTTGTAACAAATGCTGTGAAAGGTTTATATTGAATAAAAACATTCACTAAGACAACAGAGTGTGACCTGAGAGTGAGTTTCTTCTCTTCACTCCACTCTGAAATGTGAAGATGAAATGTGAGATGTGAATCTGATGATCTGGTTGAACCTGTTGGGACGTGACAACTTACCACGTATCAGTGATAGGCTGCGTGCCAACTCCTGCCAACATGTCCTGCCAACAGGACATGTTGTTTCATGCAGTATTCTACTTCCTCATCCCATAGCCGCTTGATGCCGTTGGCTCAGTGCTTCTTGACCTTAACGGAGCAACCCTGCAAGCTTCATCAGGGCGTTCACTGAACCTTCATTATTGAGAAAATAAAAGATTTTCTTCAAAACATAGGTATACATTTTATTAGTGCACACAATGAAATGATTCAGTTGCACTCTAAATCTGTCCAAAGAACAAAACCAACAAAACATGAACTTCACACAGAAACATAACATGAATATTTACACCAAATAATCAAATGTGCGGCTTCACCTTTGCAAGAGCCCCTCTCATATCATAACAAAGTTCGTTCCTTTTCTTCGTTTTTATTTCTACGATCCTCAAAATGATTTCTTGTAAAGATACGTTGTAACAAACGGTGTGCGAATCTTAGTAATAAGAAGGTTTGGTACGATTTGGTGACACGTTGAGAGTGTTGTTGTTCTGAGGAGTTGCTGTTAAAATTCCGTGGAATGATTTTGTGAGAGAGGTCATGTCATTCATGCGTGACCTTGAGAAGGCGCCACTTCCTGATCAATCCGGTTTGGTGCCCCAGGAAGTCATATCGCTTCCATCTTATACTTCAAAGAAATGACGGTTTTAAGTCCAGAATCAAACCCTACAACGACGTCAGGATGATGCTCATTCATGTTTAAATGAACTCATTTGTTTGTCCTCCTGACTGACTTTTAAAAAGTGCCACAAACATGAACCCCCCGCTCGTGTTGTGATGTGTGACGCATTGTTCGCTCTGACACACAGGACTGGCCCCTTCCACTCTGCTGCTGGTACAACCGGTTCCACTGGTTTGAGCTGCGCTGTGGTTTAATTATTAGATTTTTACTTTTTTTGCGTTTCTAAGAAGATTTGACTGATTTAAAGCAGCAACTTTGTTCCTTTTTTATTTTAAAATGAATTCATCAATTAGTGTTTAAAGTGTCTCCTAAAATAGGATTCAGTTCAAAAGACCTAAGAAGCCTAAATGATTAAATGAAAGACCTCATAGATTCACTTGATCAGTTTCAGTTTTTTTTCCATTGTTGATTCTTCACGAGAGAGAAGCAAATCTGGCCCATTAGGTGTGACTGTGAGATGGAGCCGTTCACCTTCTGCTCCTGTTTCCGTCCTTTATCCCCTTCGTCAGTCAACTTACCCTCGGGTAAGGGATGATGTTCTGTCTGTGAAGCTGTTGTCCCGGGGGACAGACGGAGCACATACTGCAGACATCCTGCACCACAACATATACATCTATTCCTCTTGGTTCAGGGAGAACCTGAGCACGGCCGCACTCACAATCTGCTGCAGAGCAGAAAATAAGATGCAGCAGTAAGACAGAGAACATAAAGCCCCTCACATCTCGTGAATTCCTCTTGATACGGTTTTCCCTTGTTTTGATTCTACTTTTATGACTCAAGTGCGTTTCATCACTTTGAGGAGAGAGCAGATGTTGCTAATATTTTGTGCACTCAGCACATACTCATCTCCAGTGCAAGCAATGATGTGTTTTTTGGTTTAAGTATTGATTGTAAGCCATGGAACCATATTGAGCAGTGCAATATTGGATTTTTAGAGGGTGTGCTCGGGTTTTCATCACATTTGTTGGAATTAATGTTCAGCGAGTGAACTCTGCAGAGTCTGAGGCAAAGGAGATTGCCTGTGCAAATGTTATACAGCTTGCAAAATGAAATACTGTGTGTTAGAGCGGGTCCGGGAAACCAGCGCCATCTGCGTGATGTATGTTTTATAAGAGCGAACCTTTGCAATCGAAGCATCCATATGAAATGAAATGAACATTTCCCTCGGGGCGCAGCACACAGGAGGTGTTTCTGCCAGCAGGTGGCAGCAGAAAACCAAGAGTTTGCTCAGACTGGCAGATCCTCTGATCTCAGCAGGACCAACAGCCCCCACAGTGCTGATCCATTTGAACTTGTATCAGACTGATAATAATGTATTTAAAAGTTGCTCTACAGATGTGGATTTGGAGAACAGAGATTTGCGCTTAACGCATTAAACACCCGTGGAACGATGCCCATGTTGCTTTGATTAGAACCCGATGTCATTGTATTGCACAAAATAAGAGAAAATTATAAAACCGCCAGGATCTTATAGCTGGAAGATGTGGATATTTTTGCATTTGCAGGTAAAACACTGACTGAGACATGACTGGAATGTGCCATTTGTTCCCTCCGCCACATGGCGGCGTTGCTGTAACGAACTTCAAACCTCCCGGATCTAATGTGGTTTACATGAAGTACGAAGGACAGACCGGGAGCGAGGCGAGTTGTTCCTGTACAATCGATTTGTGTTTACTGTGTCAACACAGCACAAATTGCTTCAGTAGCACAAAGGTTCTCGGGTCACAACGAGCGGCCCGAGTTACCTCAAGTCAAAAGGGAGTCAGACCACCTTCATTTCATATTGAGCGGGATCGTGACACTCAGGACGTCCGTTGTTGTTGTTTCACTGCTTTGAAAGCGAGGGTCGGCTGTAAAGGGTTGATGGAATTATTGGTTAGTTTACAAAATCTTCTCGTTGGCAAATCTAATGTAACAATGTCTTGTTTCTCCTCTTTGGTATTGATGCTCTCCTCACATAGAGTGGAAGAAATAATGATTTGATCCCATGCTGATTTTTCACGTTTACCCACTGAAAAAGAAATGAATCATCTATTTTAACGACACGTTTATTCTGTGAGACACAGAATATAAAAAAATGGGACCAAAATGAAGCCCCAAGCCCACCGTCAAGGATGAAGCTGGAAACCTTTTATTTTGGGGTGTTTCTCTGCTCAGGGGACAGGACGACTTCATCGAGGGCAGGGTGGAGGACACCCTCCTGTCATCACTACATCAAGGTGCTTGAAGTGAGCGGTGGTGCAGAGAGGAGACCCAGGGTCATCATAACGTTTCAAAAAGACATGACCTCCCCTCACCACGGGTGCAAAAGGCCTTTCTTTGATCGAGTTTTGGTGCTAGGCTCATGACCCAGGAACAGGAGGGCAAACCGTGTGACACATTAAACTAAAGTAATGTTGCCTGAGGGAGTCAGATGTTACTTTAAAACATTAGTTCACATGACAATCCAGCAAAATGCAGAGGAATCCTCCTCCTTGTGGCCAGGGTCACCTGGTGGTCCCTTGGCTGTTAGCGAGCTGGCAGATGGCAGGATCACCCGGGTGGAGTCATTGAACACCATCGCTCCAGCCAGCGGTCGTCTTGGAGACTGTTCTCCCATTCAGTCGCCTCACCGAGCACGGAGCAGAACATCGACCTTTCGGGTCAAGAGCGCTTTGCGACCTCGAGGGTCTGAGAAAGTTATTTAAAGCTGCACCAACCGAGATGTAAGTCTTAATCACAAATGGCTGCTGTTACGGAGCAGAGTGTGAAATATTCCAGAATTCATAGCTAAAGCAAAAGGAGGTGGAGTGGAACCTATTTTCAACAAGACGTTTAGTTTATCACCGAATCCCAAAAATGACGATATTGGGCATCAGGTGAAATATCTGCTGCATGTTTGCAGTGAAAAGGATTTCCAGTGGAGGTCATGTCTTCATTTTGTCAGCATTGGAGTGACACGCCTTACTGGTGAAACTGCAGAGGAAAGATTTCGCTATGTCCTGACACTGGTTAAATATTTCTGTAGGTCTACAAAAACCACCTTTGGCCTGGTGCTTGTTGGTGTTGTGTGCGCAGGCTTTCTGAGGATTGAGGTTCCGAGTATTCAGTCTCCCGTTAAAGCTTCGTGTCACGGGTTGAAGTCACAGAATCACTTTCTCTGTATTGTTCACGCTGATATACTTCAACATTAATTATTCCACACACACACACTTGTGTTTTGTGGGTACAACACAAGGACATTTGAGATTATGTAACATTGTAAAGTGGCTGCAGCTGGAATACTAAGTAGATTATTCCATCTGAAAACGCCTGTTGTCTATTTTGGGGGGGGGGGGGGTCCATACTGTCTTGTGCAGAACTCTTGGGGTCCTTGAGTCATCTTCTGTTTTTATCTTCTTTTAGTGCGGCGTCTACATGCTGCCGTCCCCTCAGGGAGTAACACCACATGCTGCTCAGGTATCACAGATTCCTTTCACCATGTTCTGTGCATCTCTGCCATTGTGTGTGTGAGTAGGTGTGTGTGTGTGTGTGTGTGTGTGTGTGTGTGTGTGTGTGTGTGTGTGTTCAGCTCCACACAAATCAAATCATCCGTTTCCTCCACGTGTCGCTTTAAATAATGTTTTTATTGAAACGTTAGATGACTTAAACAAAATAAATGGCTTTATATGCTTATAAATGTTGCATCACACCTGAGGACAATCGACACAAACACAGAAATATGAAGATAAATGCACAGTACAAAAAAGATTAGATACACGTTTTGGTTGATATGTCTAATAAATGTATCCACACAGATCATCACTGCATAAATAACCATCAAAATCAATGGAATATAATATAGCATTCTATACAAATACCCATTATTAACATTATGTACAAATGATATAGTTTGTGTTTTACGTTTACAAGCTACTAAACAGTTCTATTTTACATATGGCACTAATTGATAATACAGAGGTTGATTATGGTGTCAACAGCGTCTCTGACACGGCGTCCGTGCTGACATGAAAGATAATGCGTTTGTTAAAACCCACCAGGTTTGATCCCCACTCACCGATCCATTTGCTTTCAGGTCAGTCGCAGCTACTTTACATAATTGTGTTGAGAAAACATCTGAGCAAATTTCATCAAGGAGCCATCTGCTTAACTCGTCACTGGGCGACCAGAGATTAGAGTAAAACAGGCCCATTTGGCCACGACAAAAAGACAAAAAAGATCAATTCTTGACCTCAATGTCAACATATGTCTTCCATGTCTTTTATCCAGCATAGCGGTCGCGATCCCAAAACTAAAATTGATGGATGTTTTGGGTGTCCAATGATGTTTTCTCTCCAACATCCTCTTCCCCCAACCCGGAACCCCCTCCTCACCCAACTGAGATGCAAGATGATTCCCTCGCTCATCTTCACACCGGTCGCTGACGCCTTTCAGCGGTGTAGAACACCCGGTACCTTGAAGACCAGCGGGCCGCTAGTCGGAGTCCTCGCTGCTGAAGTAGGAGCTGTCGCAGCATTCGGCCATGTAGAGGAACTTGTGGATGTTGGGGTTGAGCTTGGGGACCCAGTGGCGAGGCACCAGGAACGTCGCCAGATTGAACAGATCCACGAACACTTTGTAGCGGTCACTGAGGGGAAAGAAAGTCATTCATTAAGTACTTAGCTCGTGCGCTCCCCTCGCGTAATTGTGCATCTGTTGCAAATTGAACTCTCTGAAGGATAAAAGCAAAATTAAACCGCTGCCAAAATGTGACGCAGAGCCAATAAAGAACGTCGCTCCTTCTAAATGAACTTGAAGTATCGTTTGTGCACGTCGGGAAGATGTGACCATGTGACAAGTTAATTAAGATAAGCCCAGTGTCCTCATCTAAATGAACCCCGAAGTGTTTGACGCGCCTCATTGGGCAGGGGGATGCTCGGAGCGGAGCTCACCTGACGGTGGACCTCAGGTAGTGGTACCCGGACGAGCCTCCTGTGCCGGCCTTGCTGCCAATCATGCGATGCACCATGCACACGTGATTGTCTGAAACGGGAGACAGAAGCATCCTCGGTTACACCAGCGCCGCTTCGGCTCCGCATGTTTCACCTGGACTGTGAATTGACTGGACGTTAAGCGAAGACACGGAAGAAGAGGAGAAGTGTTTCTGGGTGTTGGTTGGATTGATCGGATTTGTGAGGTTCTTCTGCCTCTGGGGCCCTGACTTAACTTCAGCTGTCTGAACCCTTGTTAGTGATTTTCCTGCACTATTTTCTCTTCTTCCTGACTGGTGAGCTCACGCAGCAGAAACTTACAGCGCCATTTGGTCATGAGGGTGTCAATATCCATGAGGGACATGAGCAGCTGGAAGGGAACCTGGAACCTCGGCTCCTCCCTGGAAGGTAAAAGAAGATTGCTTCAGTATGTAGATCATTGAGGGCCCGAATGGAAATGAGTGAGGGTCAAATGACACCGCCGACTCTCAGGTAGCCTCGAGGAAGCTGGTGAAGTTGCGTCATGACAAATTAAAAGGGGAAAGAATGCGGTAAAAAACCACCAACCTGTAGAAGTAGATCATCAGGGCGCCTTGGAGAGCCTTGTAAGAGAGACGCCGCTCACCTGCTCAGCAAAATGCAAAACATTCATACGTGGATGAACATTGATTAGGTGGAAGCCTCGATAAACACATGACGCCGTCTGGCCGGCTCTCACCTTTGCTGTGGAGGTGGTCGTGGCGCTTTTCATCAAACAGAGAAGTGAAGAGCTCTTTCTGTTTGACCAGCTCGGCCATCAGCTCCTCCTTCTCCTCACAGTCTGCCATTTTCTTGAAAGAAATGAAATAAAAAATAGACCATGAATAAAAAAAAGTAAGCGTCTCCGTCGGTCACCTTTGCCCCCCCAGCCCGAGTCATCTCTTACCTCAATTTTCTCCTTCTCCTGGTTCAGCCCTTTGAATATATTGATTTCCAGCCTTTCCCAGAAATTGAATCCATCCGCCTCCAGGCCGGGCGTTCTCTCCAGCCACTCCTGTGAAAAACCGTTTCCATCATCATCATCATCATCATCCTGGTGAGCAGCAGGACCTTCGACGAGCACCACGCCTCCTTCCATACCTCCACCAGCTTCAGGAGCGTGGGCTCCTGCTCGGTGGCGAGCAGCATCTCGCTCTCCTGACCCTTGAAGTTGTCCCTGTAATGGCGCCGGTTGTACGGAACCCTCAGGTTGTCCGGGACCCCGATTTTGTTCTCCAAAATACGAAATTGAAGACTTTGGAATCCGGAGGCTGGAGCCAAGTATTCTCTGCACACACACACACACACACACACACAGTAAGACTTCACGCACCCATCACAGAGCACAAAAATGCCAAAAGACATTTGTGATCAGTTTACCTGAAGTCAAAGAAGTCCAAGGGCGTCATAGTCTCCAAAACCGTGAACTGTTCCACCAGCAGTCGGAATATTCTCACGATCCGGAGGATGCGGTTGTTGACCTTCAGCATGTTGCGTTCGTCTCGGACCTGAAGGAATATTTGAATATTGAAGGAAATGATTAGAGATGGCGGCGCGCGGTGAGAGCACACATCCTCACACGGCTTATCGAAAATGACTTATTTAAATAATGAAATGAATGGAAGTAAGATTTTTGCATCGATATTTCATCAACTTAATGTGTCACTCTTCAGATGAACAAGTTCATATTTAAAGCTGTTATTATTATTAATTATTTAAATGAATATTTCAGCCAAAATGATTGTATTTCTTGTTTTTTGCTGACGGACCTTTGATTGATTGATTGACGTTCTTTTACTGTGAGATCTGAATGTCATCACTTTGTCCTCTGAGGACTTTGTGCTATTTCTATTCTGTACTTTGTGACATATTTAGACACTGACAGTGTGACAGTTGTGTAGCCTTCTGTATTCATCCTTATAATAAATAATGATTCTTTCACTGGAGAAGATGGGACTCACGTGTCCACTGATGAAGATGTTTCTCACGGAATCGAGTTCAAACAGAATTTGTTTGAACCACAGTTCATACGCTGAAAGAAAGGAAAAGAATCGTAAACATTTCAGTCAGGGAGACGTGACTCATTTGTACACTAAAAGAGTTCAATGTGATGCCCCTGTATTCAGTCTTATACACTATAAAGTAATCATTTGAGTACCAATTGAAAAAAAGAAAAACCCAAATCAATGGGGTTATTAGTTTTTGAAAGTACTTCGCAAGCCAGTTCAACTCATCGAAATGAGAAAAAAAAGAATAGATATGATTAGATTAAACTAACTATTAACTATTTTAGCAGTTTGACACCATGAAGCTGCCATTACCTTGATGGGTGACGATGAACAGGTGCTCATCGTGGATCTTATTCCCCTTTAACTCACTCTGCAGCACCTGAGCAGACAGAACTTTGTCCAGCTGAGAGTAGAAAAGAGATGAAGCACTTTAATTAAATACATCTAGATGTGTATATAGATATATATATATCTATATAGATATATATATATATATCAGAGAGGGTTTCCTACCTGCAGATAGTCTCCATAAATGATTCCTCCTTGGCTGGCCTTGTTAACTCCTGCCTGAGAGGCATCGTCCTCGTCCTCTGTTTTTGGAGGCTTGTTTTTGAATAACCTGCAAAGACAGAAGCCGTTTGGTTTGTTTGTCAGGATTATAAATGGAATTCTTGAGGTGCTTTTGGTTTAATTCGCAGAAGAAAAAAACAGACAGAGAATTTAAATCCTTTGTAGTTGCAACGACAATTTGAACGTACAAATGCCTCTTCTCAAAGTACGGACATCCACTCATGACTTGTAGAACTTGTAGGTGCAGCAGAAGATGTGCTCTTCTCCCTTTGACTATTATTTACTAAAACTGTCTTCAACACGACCCCGAGTATTAAAGACTCACCCGTCCAATCACTGACGAGCTCAATGTCCCCATCCGGCCCACCTCTGTTTACCCCAAACGGGGTGACGAACTTCTGGACTTTGTTTGATGGGCGGAAAGAGCTTCCAAGTACCCCCAGCAACAACAGTATACATACACATATATACACATATATATATATATACACATATTTTCATATACATGAATATACGAATATCCATTACATTCATCATATGAAGACTGATTGCTAAATGTTGCTCCGGTGTTCTGGACGGGGTTTTATTTTTTGTCACATGGTCTCGTTAGAGGTTTGCTCTCCTGGGGATTTGCTGTTTTTGTGTATCGCTTCTTAAAAATGGTACATCCGATTGTTTAAGCGTCTCTCTGACACCAGTTTAGTCCACACTTATATTCATTGGCCTTGATTTGGTTTGATGCACATCACACCTTTTCGGATTTGCCGGTTTTTAAACAAAAAACTGTATTTTATTTAGTTTATTTCAAAATGCTTTTTGATAAGAATCACAAGAAACCATTTCACTTAATTTAGTTAAATTTTTTGACCCCCTAAAATAATTAATCCGACTAGATGCCAAAGAAAGAAGAGTCAAATTGACTTAAAAGTTAATAATTTGGGTATGATGATGCCATTTTTTACTGGCAGCCAAATGTATAAATACTAAGTTACGATGTTCGTTAAAGTCGTAGGACTCGTGTGTAAATATTTGCGATTGGGTTAATATTTTCTTCCCCTCGGTTGCGTCACTGATGTGCAGCTACAAGGTCTGTAGACTTTACGTAACGTTTCGTGGTGGCACTCGGTGTTTTCGCGTGAATCCGACCTTTGAAGTTTCTCAGCTGTCAACATCCGCTTGTCTTCGCTCTCGTGTGTCGGTTTTAAAAGTTCCCACCTCAAACGGCAGCGAGGCCTCCCCCCCCCCCACTGAACCACTGTTAACCCCGTTGCATCAGCGTTAAGACTCAAAATCCTCCAAATCTCTCCCCCCCGATCATTAGCGCCTGGTTTTTTCGCCCACATTCTCACTAGTGTCCTGAAGCAAAGTCCCGGCTGTCCCCAGAAGATCAGAGCGACGCTAACAAGCAGCCGGCTCGGAATTGGGGGACACGGTGCAAGCCGAGCACCCAAAAGGGGGCTTTGTTCTGGGAGGGGGACGCAGCCGAGACAGAGGAGAAGACACCTGTCTGCCCTCTCAGGGACGGGGCTGCGCGTTGTTTTTGTGTCCCACTGTGGGAGCTTCAGCATGCACACGTTGTCCTTGGACTCCGGCCCTCACCTCCATCGCCTTCTTCTACTCCCCAAAGAACAAATGTTACTGCTTCAAAGAGAATTTACTCATTCAAGTGTAACATTTCTGGTTAAACGATGAATTTTTCAGATTTTACACTTAAATTCTCTTCCCCTTTGTGCGATTTTTCACGCGTAACATAACCTTTAAAATTTCATTATTTATATTTAAAACCGTATGAGAAAGCCTTTTTTTTTTTAAATCTGACAATCATCCGATGAATGCGCAGGTTGTGTCATGTTCAGGAGATTGTGATCACTAGGAAATGTCACATGTCACAGCTGAGAACGCAGCTCGTTGTGTCCAGATCGTAAAACGATTGTTCTGCAGAAGAAAGGATCCATCGGTTCAAACGCCTTTCAGCCGTCGAGGAGACTGATGAGAATCTGAGCGTCAGAGAACGAGGTCGCCGTGAGCTTACGTTCGCATCCGTGTTACATGAGATGATTTCATGCCGACGTCGAGCTGCAGGGGCTCGTCCAGTGATGACATTTCAGACGTTTGGCACAGAGATAAAACCTCGAGTTCAAGACAAACATTGGTGGGATTAAGGCGTCACTTTGTATTATACGTTTGTGATGTTATTTGGGCTTTTCATAGCGAATTATATTTTTATTGACTTTAATTTACATTATTCATCCCAAATCCTATGACTTTCTTGTTAATTTATACTATAATAATATTAAGACTTTTGATGATTTTTTAATAAACCTATTAACATAATATTATAATAGAAATACAATTAATTGTAATGTTACTGTACCCAGTAATATATAGTTTATTTTTCATTAATTAAATCCAAACTAATTGGTTTCACGAATAGAAAAGACGCGGCATATTCATTGACTGTTCTTCTTATTACACATGCATTGCCTTTTTAATTTGCCATTCTATTTAATCTGGTGTCCTTTGAGTCAGAGTCAATTACTTCTTTTTTTTTACTTTTCCACAATTACAATTACATTTCCATTGTATATGAAATCTTGCAATAACTACTAAAAATGGCTTTAGGAGACTGTTTGTTGTAGCTGTTGACGTTTATTTATCCCTACGGCTCCTGTGGAGAATCCAAATGTAAGAATGTACGTCGGTTGATGCACATGATTACATATTTTAAATTCAAATTCACTGTAAATCCCCGTTTTTTTCCCCTCCCCTCTCAGCTCACGTGATCAAATGATGATTGCATTTGCTTGTTTTCAGACATTCAGAACATAAATCCAAACTCAACTGACGAATCAAATCTGATGTATAACTCTCCCTAGAGCTGTAAAGCTGAATTGATGGAATCGACTAGCAAATCACGTCCGGCGGTGTGATCCCCTACGGGAATCTTCACGTCACGTGCATAAAAAAAGCGGCTCAATTGAATTAAGAGCTCCTTCCAGGGCTGCGAGATGCCTTTCGGGTCTTTGAAGCTCCTGGTGCCGTCTCTCTGTCACGCGAGGCAGCGGGACGCAGCAGCAGACCTGCTCATCCCCTTCGAATTCAAGTGTTTATCCGTTCCACGTGATGCTCCTTTAAGATAAGAAAAGCACGGAGTGAAGATGGCACCTCCCTCACCTCTCTGGGAATGGACCGTTTGCATTTACATTAGAAGGTGCCGCTTTCTGAACTGTGCGCTGAGCACCACTAGGGAGCATCAGAGGGCTTTTAGGAGGAAGAAACATCTGATTTAAAGCTTGATATTTGTCAGAGATGAGTTTGCGTTTGAAGATTTTCCTCAGCAGGGCTTGAAACTCTTTTTTTCATGGATGTTTAAGTTCACTATCGTTTCAGTGTGAAGGAACGGTGGACACAAACTTTAAGAAGATGTTTCATTCCAAGTTGGTGGAAGTACATCCTGAGGGAGTGTGATGGGCACTTTGAAGGCACCTGTTTCACAGTAAGATCCAAAGAGACGTCTTTGTTTAGCTGAAACCACATAAAGGATCGGCTGCATGTTGGAACAGCAGCAGATACTTTGAGTAGATCGAAAAAACAGCAGCATGAAAAGAGCTGCGAGAAAAGAACACGCTGTGAAAACGCCGTTTGAAGTGTACCATGAAAAAGAAAAAAAACACCTTGATGTGAAGTTGTTTTTCAGATTTGGGACTTCTATAGACAGAACTTTGGGCTTTGATGAATGACACCCAGCGCGTGAAATGTGATCACAACCATAATGTATTATTCAACATTCATGAATTAAAGGTTCTCACAAACTTATAGCTAAAACCCTGTTTTTAGCACCTCTCCATATTTTGACTGTTTTTGGGATACTGAGACGTTTTGTTAATATTCATATTATTGGCTGCCAGCTGACACATTTCTCTCCATCTCATATTCTACATGATTTAATAGAAAGGCAGAACTTCCAAACAAATTGTTAAGAACACAACACACCAAAAAAGAACCCCAATATCATTTTAATCCATGAGTGCATTTGACATTCAAAATAAGTATACCTACCGAGAACATGGACGTGATCTTTATTTGGATCCACTGAGACCTTGTTTTTGTGACATGAAATATTTGTGTTGATGAAATATTAACCAGGTCAAAAGGCGTTATGCCCAATCAACATTCAGTTCAGTGGAAATAATAGCTGATGGCATGTTATAAATACATCACCACTTGTAAATACGTATCACTACATGCACAGGTTTCTGTTTTTTACTTGAACAGAGCAAAGTGAGGAAGCCCCACGAAGCCAAATGAGAAGAAATGCTGGTCGAAAAAAAATAAAATAACAAAAAATAAAAAATCCGCCGGACTTTTATTCGTCATGTAAAAAATACACAACATAAATTACTGTTAATATGACTAACACACACACACACATCTATTCAGTTTCTTAAAAAAAAAAACATTGCATAATTTACAAAACGTGGCGTCCCAGCGCTGTGCCCCTCCAGCACAGCTCGTACCTCACCTCCCCCCCCCTCAATCAACACGACACCCGTTCCTCTCTGTCATGTTGTGGATGTCGTGGTGGATCTGGTTCACGTGGTGGTTGTTCGGTGAGAATCTCTCTTGCGTCAGAAGTATAATCAGGTCCTCCTGGCGAAGTGCAGATATGCGTCATGTAAACATCTCCTTTGGGCTCGGAAATACTTTCTGTCGAGTCAAGACTTTCCATGATGACAACTCAAAAGTTAAATAAAAACACCAACATTAGCTCACTCTCTAACCTCTCAAAGACAAAACTTGTCCTCTGCTTCAGAGTCCGGAGTCCAGAAGGCTTGTGCAACAGAGGAACCTGTAATTGCCCTGGTAAGGCTTGGTGTAGTTATACAATTACTCTGTAGTCCTCGGGTCACAATGCACAGCATTGCTTTTGACCTCTTGTATATTTTGTCTTTTTTTTTTTTTTTTTTTACAAAAACACACGACACTCGGGGTCCACAGCGACCCTCGCTCACAGCTGCGCCTCAGTCCGTCCGCGCGTCTCCTTTGGGCAGAAAATGTGCCGCGCATTGTTACCTCTTCCCGATCTCACTCTGCCGAAGGAAGTGAATGTTATTGGCGCTGTCCGCCAGCTCCGGGTACTGCTCGATGGAGAGCACGTAGTACCCGTCGTAGCCCAGGACCTTCCCGCCGCTCAGGAGCTGCCTCTTCTCGCCCTCTGTCCAGGGGCGCACCCCTTCCTCGCCCTCCCGCACCCGCCGCTGCTCCCGGGCCCAGGCGCCGGCCAGGGAGCGCTGCCGCGCCAGCTCCGCCACCCGCGCCTTCTCCTCGTCCACGGTGGACCCGTAGCGGACGTGCAGAGCCAGGGCGCCGGCGCCGACCTCCACGTCGGCGAAGCGCCGCGTCCGGCCGTCCATCACCGTGGTGGACTGGGAGACGGTCACGTTGACGCCGTTCTCCAGCGTCTTGTGCCCGCTGGTGAGGTGCAGAGCGGCCAGGTCGGCGTCCGGGAGGCCCGGCTTGACGAAGTAGTGCGTGTCCCGCCCCTCCACGGTGAAGTGGAGGTCTTCCAGGTAGAAGGCGTTGTTGAGGATGGTCGCCACCTTGACGCAGTCCTCGCTGGCCACGTTGAGCGCGTGCGTGTGGACGCTGCCCTTGTAGACGGCAAACATGACGGCCCTGCCGATGGGGGACATCGCCGCCGAGAACCACAGCCAGGACTTCTCACCCCGGCGACCTCGGCGGAGACGGACCTCCGGCAGCCGCTCGAACGACAGCAGAGAGCGCGCCTGTCTGCTCACTTCCTGCTGGACCCCGGAGATGGACTGCGGGGGAGGGGGGGGGGAGGGAAGTGCAGCGAAACGTTAACGCCGGAACATGGCAGAACGCGAGCGCGCAGGCTATTTGGAAACTCCACAGAGTTCCTCCACCCCGCCTGAGATAATGGGGCTTCTCGAGCCGCGTCCTCAAGCCCAAAGTAGATAAATCTCCCGTGACAATATTTCACTGGAACACTTTATGTGTGAAGGCCGTAAACCAAAGAAGCCCGGTTTAAATAGCCTCATAGGGTTGTTTAATTTGAAGCCAAATCGAAATACAGCATATTAGGCCAGACAACTAAAACAACAACAGAGAAAACCTTGCGCTTATTATGCATTCATGGAAATGCGGCCCAATTAAAACTGATATCCTCTGTAATACACAGAAACCCAATTAAGAGACGGCACCTTCAAAATACTAGTTTAAGGGAATAACAATAGGAAATATGTTTTTGTGTCTTTGACACCTCATCCTCGTCATAATGTATTTCAGCTGTGGGTTTAAGCATTTGTTTATTTTGTGTTTAATATTCACGAAGAGTTACCAACCGGCAGGTCGTCCCAGCGCTGGCTCTTCCTCAGCTCATAGGAGGGCACGCTTAAGTCGAACTTTGGGACTGGATATCCAGGAATGGTGTTGTGAAGGTGAAAGCCGAAGGTAACAAGCCAGCTGTTCACATCTGTGCAAGAAAAATAAATACGTGAATACCATTGTCGCTCCACAACGTAAAGTTTGGAAAATAAAACATCTTTTTTTGGGGGTTGAGTGAATCCTTCCCGTCACTGAAATACTTCAAAACCTTAAAACTAATCAAATCAAATCAAATCAGAGACAATTAATTGCATTTTTAGGGTGCGCAGCTGTGATGATATGCTTAATTTGTCACATTAGACAGTCAACTAATTACATTTCGGCAAATGATGAGATAAAAAGTTACAGAGTAAATGCTCTTTTTTTTACCTGCAACGTACTCCCTCAGCTCATGGACTTTGCTGATTGGATTGTTACTTCTGAACATGTACAGGTTAAAAGGAGCGGGCTCCTTGGCGACCCTCTGCCACGCGGAGACGTCGGGGACGGTCCACCTCCCGGACATGATGTCATAATCCTGCTCGCCAAAGTGCAGCAGTTTGGTCAGCGGCTCGTAGAGGCCCCCGTGGAACCCGAGCACCAGCTGGAAGTCCGGGTTGGAGTCGAAGTAGACCTCGCCGTACGCCGTGTACTGCAGCTGCTTGACCAGCAGCCCGTTGCTGGTGAACACCGCCACCGGCGTGCCGGTGTTGTCGCAGGCGATGTAGAACTCCTCGCCGGTGCTGATCTCCATGGCGAACAGGTGGCCCTGGAGGTCGTAGTAGAGCGAGGTGATCTCCGAGCTGGAGTGGTTGTACACGTGCGTGATCCTGGCCGGGTAGCTCAGGTCGGCGTAGAAGTACTGCAGGTGTTGTCCCAGGCTGGTCTTGGTGGACACCCTGCGCCCGAGCCCGTCGTAGCGGTACTGGAGGGTCCAGCCGCTGCTCTTGCTGTACACCCGCACCAGGAGCCCCTTGGAGTTGTACTCGAAGATCTCCGCCCCGCGCTGGCGCAGGAAGCCGTCCTCGTCCATCCGGTACTGGATGTCCCCGAGGCGGGTGATGCGGTCCCTCAGGTCGTAGCGCAGGGGGAGGTGCCTGGCGCCGTTTCCCGCGATCAGGTGCAGATTCCCGTTGAGGTCGTAGGTGTAGCGCCACATCACCTTCTCGTTGAGGTACACCGTCTGCAGCTGGCCGTCCACGTCGTACTCGTAGTTGTACTTGGTGGTGTTCGCGAAGGGGCCGATCTTGATCTCGCGCTTGATGACCCGCCCGGCGTCGTCGTACTGGAAGGTGATCCAGTACATGAGCGAGCGGAAGATCTCGTACTGGATCTCCTTGATGCGGCCGTGCGCGTCGAAGTGCTTGGTGTAGGTCATGACCGCGGTGGATATGATCTGGTTTATGTCGTAGTAGATCACGCCGAACTTCCCGAACTGCTCCACCTTCCCGGAGATGTCGTCGAACTGGTAGAGGTCAATGGGCAGCGGCGTCTCGTTGATGACGCCCTGCACGCTGGTGACGCGCAGGCTGCTGTCGTAGGTGTAGTCGAAGCGCGCGTTGACCATGCCTTCCTCGCTGAAGCGGAAGATCTGCCGGTCCACCAGGGGGCCCACCTGGCGGTAGCGGATGGAGCAGATGAAGCCCTCGCTCTGCAGGTTGACCGTCTTCAGCACGCCGGCCGTCTCGTCGTAGGTGAAGCTGACCCTGGTGCTGTCGTACAGGATCTCCGACAGCTTGTTCTGCCGGCGGTAGCGGTACAGGACCCTGCGGCCCGTGCCCAGGTGCGCTACTCTCAGCAGGAGGCCGTCCTCGCTGTAGTCCACCGCCACCGAGGCGTTGCTCTCCGGGGGGTGGTACAGGTTCCTGTAGTAGCCCACCGAGCGGATGGTCTGCATGGTGTAGCGGGCGACGCTCGGCATGGTGACAGCGGAGAGGCGGTCCAGGGAGTCGAAGTCGAAAATGTACTGCCGCTGACTGTGGAGCAGGAGAACCATGGACTAGAGGGACGAGAGCAGAACAAAAACAAAAAAGAGAGGGTGTTTCCTTGGGTCATCATACGACTAACTGCCACAGGATTAATGCTGTGAGTGCAGAAACATTCCCGCTGCACGCCGTCCCTGACCTTTCAATGCAGAATATACAGTTAAATACTACACAGAGCATCTGTCAAGGACCGTGTGTGTGTTTCCAATACACTGCGGGTTCTGGTGAGTGAGTGTCTAGTAGTGAGCACACACCAGGATGCAGTGTAAGTCACGTTTACATTGAACTCCCATTACTCACAGAGGCCCGTTTAATTAATTTAGTGCATGCAGTTTGGAGTGCGGCCTGTCTTCCCCTCCCGTCGAAATGTCATGCCCAGTCATCCGTTGCGACACACGGGTTCCCTGTGCTCCCTGAGCTCTCTGTGTTCCTCATGTCAGAGTGTTGACATCGCCTCTGCAGGTCACGCAAGGAAGGGAGCGGCTGATGAAATCTCCCCCGCGTTCATCTCAGTGCAGCCTTGAAGCTACAAAAACACCTTCGGGGGGGGTTTTTTTGGGAAAGAGATGGACGACGTTTTGCATTTTGACGTCACAAAAGGGGATCAAAAGACCTCTCAGTTTGGTGGACTTCAACAGTTTAATGCTTTTGTGTAGTATATGTGAGCTACGTTATACTCTTTCAATCACTGTATACATAATTGATATTTTGCTGGCAGCGTCTTCCCACACTTGTGTAACAGGGCGCGTCTTCCCGTCCGTCCTCGGCTCCACACACAGCGGTTCGATACTTCTCCGTTGCACATGCACTGTGTTCTTTATACTAATCCCAGAGTTTAGGATACTGCCATTCAGGATTAACTACTGCTAAGAAATCCTATGGAAGTGATGGTAAGGCAACCCATTGTTTGTTATTATATACTTTACATGCTGCGAAGAGGTCAGAGTGCGGCGTGCATTAATAACAGAGCCTCCTGGTGTTTGTGTGAAAGGAGAAGCACTAGAAGCAGAATCGTGTACCAGGAGGCAGCCTTAGCGTGACCTCTGCTCCGTCTTCATCCAGCCCGCGGCGCTAACGACTCGTCCCTGCTGTTAAATGCACGTCCTCACCTGCTCCAGGTAGGTGTAGCTCCATATCTTCCCATCGGCAAAGGCGCGGGAGGCCAGGCGGCCCTGGCCGTCGTACTCCCGCCTCTCGGTGGTGGGGCCTCTCTGCAGGGCGCTGATCTGCCCGCTGCTGGTGCGGCTCACGTTGACCGGCAGCAGCTTGCTGCTGGGCACCCAGAGCACCGGGTGGCCCGCCGTGTCGTATATAATCTTTAAGAGGAACTTCCTGTGGTCGTCGTAAATCTTCTCTGTCCTCAGGGTGCGATCGTAATCGACAGAGAGGATGTTCCGTCCGTTCACCTGTGGAGAGGATTTGATTTAATAACGCGCGAGGCGGAAAACTGCCACCGTTGCTGCTGCTGCGTCTTCTACAAACGATAACAAGACACGAGTAACAGATGATGCGTAATTAGAGTTATACAACCAATGTAATTGGTGGTAGTTCATTCAATTGTGTATTAATTACACACACTAGTGCAGTCTTAACAATACATTTTGGGTTTTGATATCTCTCGTCTTGGTCTGGGAGGCTCTTTAAATGGCATTCATGTCATTATCCTTCTAATTGTCACAGAGATTAACACCTCCCTCACAGGGCTCATTTAACTGGAGGCACTGCCGATTATTCAGTTACTCTTAAATCATAACCTCCTAAATTTAGAAGAGACAAAAATTACTCAAAGGGGAAACTAACCACCCAAGTTAAGTTCATGAAGTACAATAAATCACAGATTGGAGTGTCGGGTTCAGAGGAGGAACGAGAGGAGCTGGACTGTGGACAGTGAAGTATTCATGACCCTTTATGGTAGAACTACTTTTAAGTGTTATAACAATGACATGAAACAAACATCCGTCATACTGCAGAAGAGAACCAAGCGCACCCTGAGCTTGCGTCCGAACACGATGACCTTCCCCCGGGCTTGCTCTTTGCGGAAGCGCCACTCCACCAAGTTTTGCCCGCCCTCCCCCGGCAGGCTCATGTTGCGCCTGGCAACGGTGGGGTTGGCGGCGCCCGTCAGGATGTGCGGCTCCGTCTGGTAGTGGGTGTCCATCCCGTTGGCGTACGTGATCCTCAGCGAGTTGTCGAAGCCCACCTGATAGACGCTCCTACACTGGTCTGTCGGCGGCAAACAAGGAGGGGATCAGACATGGAGGACGAAGGGATTACACGCCTCTTCATTCACGCCTCCTGGGGTTATTATTGCTTGAACTCTGGATGAAATAAATGGGACGTGAATGATGCGCCGGCGACGACTTGACCATCTGGGGGTCTCGCAAGCGGAGTAGCAACCACTTAGATGCAAGGTTGACGCGTCTCCCTGACACCCCCCCCTCCCCCCCGAACCCACGCGGCGGGCGGGTGATCATTTACACTGTCGCCTGTCTCCCAGGCCGCGGAGCTGCGGTGATGCACGGCTTAAGCTTACTCAACATCGCCCCGGCGACCCCTGAAACAATGACAAATAACCGCTGACAAACCGGGGGAGGGGGTGGGAGGAGAGGAGGCCTCACCCTGAGCCAGAGTGTAGAAGGAGCGCAGGGCGGAGGCGTTGGTGGTGATGCTGATTTCCTCCTCCGTCAGGGAGCTTTCAATGTCCACCGTCAGAGCGCTGTGCATGTCTGCGTACAAGTTGTTTACCACGCCGGTGGGGAACGTCACGTTCATCAGCCGCCCCTCGCTGTCGTAACTGTTCGACAGAGAGAGAGAGAGAAAAGCGTTCAATTATCCGTCCCTTTGGTGCTCGGAGAGCAAGGGCAGGGAGTCGTCACGTCGCATGTCAGCTCCCACAGTGCAAATATTGGATATGGGAGAATGAGAATGACACATCCAATCAGCCAATCAGTTTTACATATGAAAACACAGCTGCGATTAAATGAAATGATGATCCGTCATTAGAAGCTCAAACCGGCTGCTTTGCCTTTTTGTCCTTCTGTTTAAACTTTAACTTCCACGCTGTCTCTTTGACAATCACCTGCACGCGCCGTAGCGTCGAGGCTCACACACACACACACACACACACAACGCTTGTGTACTCACTCGTAGAACGTCGTCCAGCCGATCTCCGACGTCTTGGTGGCCAGCAGGCCATTGTTGCCGTGGTAGGTGAGCAGCACCAGCTCCTGGCCCTGCGCCGTCAACGTCTTCAGCCCGCCGTTGGTGCTCATGCTCAGCCAGATCACCTGGTTGTCGGGGGCGACAACGCGCACCGGCGTGCGGTTGGGGTCCCTGCGGATCCGCAGGGTGTTGCCGCTGCTGTCGGTCACCGCGGTGACGTCGTTCTCCGTGCTGTAGCTGAAGGTGTACTTGGGGTCGCCGGTGAGCAGGCTGGCCGTGTGCTGGTGGGTGCCGTTGGCGTCGAAGACGTACAGCTCCTGGGCGTCGGGCGAGGCCACCTCGTACGTGTTGGCCACGGGGGTCGGCCCGTTTCTGGAGATGGCCCGGATGCGGATGTTGCCCAGGTCGGCCACGTAGAGCGTCCCGTCGGGAGCCGCCACCAGGGAGGACGGCGCGTTGAGCCTGGCGTCCTTGGCGTAGCCGTCCCCCGTCTGGTAGCAGTCGCAGTTGGCGTCGTTCTTGCAATCGCAGTCGGAGGGCGAGCCGGCCAGGTGCGTCATCTCGCCGTCCGCCGACACCTTCCGGATCCGGCTCATCTTCCGCTCGTCCGTCTCCGCTATGTAAACGCCGCCGTGGTACGACGCGGCGATGGAGACGGCCGATTCCAGGGGGGTCAACTGGGCCCTCTGGCCTCCGGCGGCGCCGCGCTCCAGGCCGGCCAGCGGGCAGTGGGGGGGCCGGCCGGCGGTGATGCTCACCTGGCCGCTCTCCGTGATGCGCAGCACGATGTTGTTGTCCAGGACGTACAGCGAGTTGTCCATGGGGCTGACGGCGAGGTCAGTGGGCCACTCCAGAATCACCTGAGACAGAGCAGGTGGCGTTACAACTTGATTCAAGAAGGAATGAATATTCTTCATCACCAATAGGCTGAAAAAAACAACTTCAAACGAGGACAATATCCACCTTTTTGAAGCTAAACTCTGCCTCCCTTGGCTATAACGGACGATATATGCCCTCCTAGAAGAACACTCGACCATCTCCATTCATCGATTTTATTATCAACACACTGACTGTTGTAGGAATAAAAGGTGACACTTTAGTATCACATCATTCTCTTCACACTCTGCTAGTTTGTCTTAGAATATATAATTTAAATTGGCTCGAAGGGAGAAATAAATAGTATTTATTATACCTTTGGGGTACAGGATTAACTCTTATCTTCTTGTGCTACCGCTGCTGATACATGAATTAAAAGGATATTTCTGGCCACATTGGCGTTTTAAGATAACATTCTATTATGCCCTCTATCCCTGCAAAACATTTACATTCTATTGTGCTGCTACGGAGATATTCAAATGAAGTGATGTTGCAGGAGGTTCTGCCCCGTGAAGCAGCAGCAGAGCTGCCAAAATAACCCGCAGCGTCCACACTAACTGATGCTGGAGCGCCGAGAGGAGACCCCATTAAGTGGTCAATTAAGTGTATCAAATCAAATCAAAATTAAGTAAGAAACGCTACACATACAAAATGTAGCAGCGTGAAACACATCTCGGAACAAATAACGAGTCAATTTTGCGAATCAACGCTTTGACCACAGCCAACTATTTCACATCTGCTGTTTTTTTTTTCTTTCTTTTATTTGTAACAGCACAAAAGATTTAAACACATCAAATGTGTGATTGAAACTGTCAAAACGCCCCTGAATTGTGCTTCTCCAAAAGGCTGATTAATAATCAAACACACGGCCTGTGAGGCAAACCTCGCCGAGCCAATTCTTCAGCCGCGAGGCCCGAGGATCACACGCTCGCGCCAGAACCATCTTTTTATTGGCTCGCACCGAATCACTTGGTTAATTAGCAGAAAGTGACGAGCTTAATCCTTTGTCTCGTGTTTTTTCCGCCTTCATGTTCACACTCACGCACACACACAGACCCACTTTCTGGCCCGTCTATATTTAAAATGCTTTAATAACGCGGTTGCATTTCCTTCCGTCTGTTACTCGCGTTGTTGTCTCTCCGAGGGACACGAGGGTGTTTGTGATATCTGCTGTCGGGGTCATTTGGGTCCCACCGTGGCAGTCCTCCCTTCTTTTGTTCTGTTTTGTTTTGTCAGCTGATCTGCGTTAGAACGTCAGAAGCCTAATTAAAATGTGAACGGCTTCGTTAAACGTGCTCACGTGTGAGAACCTCGACAATTCACCGTCTGCCGAGTCGTGATACAACGACACGGTGAACTCACCCGCTCCCTCGTGCGTGCGTTTGCAGCCTGGTTTCTTTTCTTTTTTTTGGGAGGGCCCCCGCTGGGTGGCATGTGGTCCCGATTGCTGCTGTTATCAGGATTCTGTTACGGTGCGAGTGTGTCTTCGGTCCCGAGTGACGCTAATTCAGCTGCAGCCAACATCAAAACAAGTCGCCCAAACGCAGTGATTATTCTTCCCTCCGCATCGTCTGCCGTGACCTGAAAACCCGTCTCCTCGTAAACACTGGGTGTCTCCACTTCCTGCCTGAATCACGTCTTCCTCACAGCACACATTTTTACTCCTGTATTTGCAGAGAAAAATGCACCTTGTTGAGTCGAGAGCAAAAACATCTCCTCTTCTCTGTGGGTTTTTTTTTTTCTCCCTCCACCAGGCACCTGACGGCGTCGGCGTGGGAACTGGAGCCTCGCTGTCACTGTGCTTCTGGCTACGACGCGTCAGTTAACTGCCCGCGTTAAATTTAACGTTGCCTCAACCCGGGAATTTCGCATTTGAAGTGTTTTTTTCCGGGCCAAGAGAGGCGGCAATAACAATGTCACAAGCTAACATAATTAAGTGGATCACTAGATCACAATTTAGCAGGAATGGGATTATAGAGCCATAAATAAAATTGCCAATAATAATCTTTTAAAAGACAACATCCTTGAAACTAAGGGGAGAGGCACTTTAAACTCATCCAGGGCAATCGCACCATCAATAACGACAAGTAAGAATGATGCGAGCAAACAGTAAATGAATTACACTAAAACATCCCGATTGTACAGTTCGTCTTAATGGCGGCCAGGAAAGACGTTCCTGCAGCTATGATTCAAATTCCCAGAAGGAGCATTTTTTACTATTTGAAATGTGATTGCAGAGAGCGTTCCGGAGAGGGAGCAGCATACTAAATAACTCCTCCACCTTCCTGGTGAACATTTCCTGCACTGTCAATAATTATATAAATGACGAGGGGATAAAAACACACATTAGAAAGAATCTGCTTGTTTTCTTCGTTCTCGAAAATCTGTTTTCCCCCCCCCCAAAAAAAATTAGCATTCACGAGGAGATCAGTTGTGCATTATGTAATACGCTTTCATTATGTAACACCACGCATCGACGATGAGTCATGGGAGAGCGGGAGGGCGCGCGGGGGGGTGGTGGTGGGGGGTGGGGGGGGGGTAATGGTCACCTGGTTGACGTCCATGCTGTGGTCGCAGGTCAGAGGGCGAGCGGACGTCAGGTCGTTGGAGCCGAGGAACGTGGAGATGATGCCGTTCTGGTCCACCTTTCTGATCGTGGTGCCGTCGACGAAATATATCAGTCCGTTCTTGCCCACGGCGATGCCTGAGCACATCGGGGGGGGGGGGGGACAGGAGGAGAGGGAGTGTATAGGAAGGAAACAAAAACACGGTGATAAGAAGAAAACATGGGAGCCTCTCTGCTTGCATGACTCAGTGGGCCGAACACGATGGATACATGTGTCAAGCTTGCCTTCCCATTATTCAGGTCACTGCAAAAAGCTCAGCCATCAATAATTCACAGGCGGCTTTTCTGCTATTAAATTATTTCGCAGGCAGAAGTGGGAAAGGCTGTATTCATGAGGTATATATGCACTTGCCACTACTTGAAACCCTCCTCTCTAAAAAAAGGGACCTGAGCACCGGGGGTGTCAATGAGTGGTGCGTTTTTTCCTTTTTTCCCCCGACAATCATCAACAATCTGCACACCATTCAAGAAATAAATGAGCGAGCGAGCGGAAATGACAGCTTCGGCCAATTTTATATGAAAGGGGTGAGAGACGGGGCGTTGCCATGGCGACAAGTGCGGATAGTTTTCTTTTTTTTTTTTTTGTTCTCTTTCTCAGCGATTGAGCGTCGGCTCAGAGTTGGGACTCGCAGCCGGAGCCGAAATACCCATTTGTCCCAAACTGGGCAAATACACGAACCTCCCCCCCCCCCCCGTCCCCATCCCCCGTCCTCCCCCCCCCCGCGTTCTGGTGCTGCTCAATAGAGACCAGCACTTCTCTGAATTCAACCTTTCATTCCTCCCACTGGTTTCAAAACGCTGTGGCAGCGAGTGTTCCTGTTGTTTCTCAAAGGCCTTAAAATCTGCTTCACCTTGAGGACACCACTCATTCCTCAATGAAGACTTTCAGAGCCGCCACGGCAGGCGAGTGGTTCGGCCTGACCTGTGGCTGGCTCCGCCCGAGATTGCTTTCCGCTAAAACATTTACGAGCCGAGGGAGCCCACGGTGAGTCGGCTACTTGACGCTCTGAGATTCTCAGACTGATGAAAAGTGTCACATCCGAGCAAAGTTCACCAAATGTCTGAGAGGTGGGAAGATGGAGCCATCTGCCGTTTGTTCTCCGGTTTGGGCTTCCACCCACGCCGTCATTAAGTCCCTGCCTCAGTCTGCCTTCTCTCCAGCTGAAGCTGAGCGGTTTGATTTGGCATTTAGGGCAACGACTGGCGCAAGAAACAATTCACCTGAGCCTTTTCATCCTGAGGAATCTATGGAGCACTAATGGCACAAATGGCCACGCGCTCAGGTGGGTGTTGGCGTGTGTCACCTGGGGGGGGGGCGGCTGCTACTCTGAGCCTTAAAGCGCCGGATGCTTAAGAGCCGCTTTGTGAAAAAGGAACCAGTGGGAACAGAAACACCGATAGATGGTGCATTGGTGTGTGACGCGGTACCTTTGGGTCCGGTGAGCGAGGCCTCGGGCGCTTTGCCCCCGTCGCCGCAGTGGTTCTCGTCAAAGGGCAGGCAGTGCTCCCCGGTTCCGGCCACCACCTCGGCGTTGGACTGCAGCTCCTTGGTCCCGCTCAAGCTCCTGGGTCGATAGATCCGTCGGGAGTTTGTGTCCGACACGTACAGCTGCCCGCTCACCGGGTCGGTTGTCAGGTAGTAGCGGTGCGCCGGGTTGTTGCTGCGTCCAAGAAGACGTCTCGGTTATAAACTACACACTGTCCGTTTGCTTTGGGCATTCTTTCCAACAAATAGTCATTTATTAGTGCTGATTTACCACTATTGTGGAATGAATCGATACTCTGAGATCACTGAAACAACCAGGGCCCTGATTAAATTAAGCCTGATCTTCACTCCTAATTAAACATTTAGTGAAATGCATATCATTTATTTAATGTTACCTCTTCAGAGAGCCAACATAGAAGCCAGCAGAAAATAGCTCTGTTAAAACGCTAACATTATGCATCACGCCACGCACAAGTTAATGCTAATTTTTAATCAGGTTTGGCATTTACGTTTATTTTCCAAAACATCCCACAAATGGTGAATTTTGTTCCATTTGTTACTTTCCAATCCAATAGCGGCTGAACATGTAACCCTTCTGAAGCAACATTGTCATGCACGTGGATAATGAACTGAAGGGGAAAACAACCTCCATTGTTGATGTTGTGAATGAGGACTAAAATGCAGTGGGACACAGGAGGCTGAAGCGGGGGAACAGGAAGCCCTGCAGTGAGCTTCCACAAACAGAAACTTGTGTGCCAGATCATTTCATTTGTTATTGCTCCCCTACGGGGGGGGGGGGTTGGGGGGGGGGGAAGCCTCTGGAAATTACATAATTGACTTATGGCTTATGTACACAAAGTGCAACAACTAATAGCACTGCATCTGTTTCTGCTTATTTGATTTCTTTTTTCCGTGTCTCATTATGAATCCATGATTCAAAGAGCAAATGTCAAGGATAAGGAACCTTTTATTTACAACCCCCCGATTGACTGATATTTAGACTCGAAGGAAACCAATTAAATCAGTTTCTATTAGGTCAGAGTTGATACATAGACGGGGGGGGGGGGGGGTAAGTGTCTTTAAAGGGCTAGAAACAGAGGCAGTTAACATGAAAGATCGCGGCGTGCCGCACAGTCGTAAACACGGCTTCTCTGGTCGTACTCAGGCTTAATGGCACTTCAGTCAATACTGGTCTGCTGATAAGTGGGATAACGCCACGGCAACATGAATGTGGCAATGACACATCGTTATAAAATGATATAGATGGAGTCGTACAACTCGACGGCTGTTATGAGTCAAAGTAAATTCCCCTTGTGTCATGTGACCCTCAGGGGGCCGGGCGCTGAGAAGGAAACACGTGTGCGATACTGCAATAAAACATTTCTAAAGCTTCCTGTGCGGAGACTAGACAATGCGGTTGGTTAATCCAACACTTGTTGGGAGGCGGTTTCAAGACAAGGGGAATGAAAGAGAGATAAAAAGAAACATCACAAAGACACAGAGGAACGAGGGATGTGTTGTTTGTTTCAAAGTTAATTTTAGATCGCTCCTTTCTAAATCCGAGTGGCTTCATGTCGTGGTGCTGCGTGCCGTGCGAAGGCTTCGGAGCGAGAATCCAGGAATCCAGCAAGTTGTCTGTGAAGCATGAACCGAGGATTGTTGTTGTGTTGTTTAAAACCCGCGTAAAGCCCTGAGACATTATTGTTCCGGAACAAAGTCGCCCCTCCGCGCGGTTTCCTTCTGCCAATGCTGCTTTTAAGGTCAGGTGACCTGAGCAGGTGTGGTTATCTACCTGCACCAACACGAGTGATCCCTGGAGGACCATCCAGACCAAATGTGTCCTGGTGGCTGATTAAGTATCGTGGGGGGGGGGGGGGGGGGGTGCTTTTACGCAGTCTAAACTGTTCTGCCTCTGAGCAGCACAATTTAAGGGAGGGAAAAACAAAACCTCCTGCAGTCCTAGACCCCCTCACCCCCTCCCCTGTGGCGAAGAAGGAACATCAAGGGGGAGAGGGGGGCGTTTCTTTCATTTGTATTTCTCTGTTGGGAGGAAAGTGCCGCTGCGTCTGACCTGTCAAATGAGTTAACGCGTCCAATTAAAACGAAATCAAACATATTTTCATTGTCAAATGAATCCGTGGCCACACCAGAGACCACCTTGAGAGGCAGACGACCTGGCCCCCCCCCGCTACCCCCCCGGACAGTGGGACAACCTAATTGCATCTTCACTTGATCCGTTCACGTTGTCTCAATCATGAATACAGAGCAGCAGCAGTGAGCCCCTCTGGAAGAGAGCATCTGCCAAACAGCATCGCAGGCAATGTAATTATGCTGCATGCTTCACGGTGGGGGGGGGACACACAGCACTAAACACATTAACTTCCTCCTTTACATTTACACTTAGATATACTTTACATATGTAAATGCAGCTCCCTCGCTACACACATTTTGCAGCTTCCTCGGGTGTAGATGTAATTAAGCCGTAATTGTTGTTGGGTAATCACTGGCACTGAAGGCGACTTACGGAGAGGATGGTGCAGATGGAGATGAGTTAAGGAAACTAAAGCAACGTGCACTGACAGTGACGTGATGCACCTACCTGTGTTTAAAGTCTTTATTTCTATGACAGGATACAGGGGAGCAGGAAGAGAGGGAGAAGAATTGAGACAGTGAAATTGGTTAATCTTAAAAAAGGATCATTTGACTTTAATGGTCTTCAATTCCTCAATGAGACGAGTGACTTACAGACTTTAAAAAGCTTATTTTTTCTCTCAGAAAGGAAGAGAACCCCCCCCCCCCCCGGATGAGGATCACAGTGGCACAAAGTGGAGAGGAGTATGTGAAGCTCCGTGCATCACCACTGCTCTTCTCTTGCATTCATGCATTCCACAAACTCACTACTTTGGACTTTAAATGTTCAGAAGCAAGCAGCACCAGGTCAGAAATAAGCAGATATTCTGCCAGCAATAACGAATTGGTGTATTATGCACTTTTGAACCAGTACTGGTTACAACCTGCGACTGCTAATGTGAACTATGTGTGTCTTTGGTGTCTGTTGGATGTCGGAATGAATCAAATTTGGCCAAAACGACGAGGTTTCATAGAGTCTTTCTCTTTGCACACATAGTCAAAGAGTTGCTTGCAGACGAACCGTTCCTTAAACCATTATTTGTCCAGGAAAGGCTTGCTGAGCACGCAGGCTCCTTTACAGCAGCACTGGGCCTCCCATTCAGTCACACACACAACATCTCCTCGGGAGAACTGCCCTGTGGGGGCCCATCAGCGCACAGAGAGGGAGGTTCTTCAATCATTTCCCCTCTTAGTTTCATTGTTTGCTCCTTGTTATCTCCACGCTAACTCCTTGATGTACTACATCGGCCATTTTCCCCTTCAACTCAGTGAGGAGGTGGCTCCAAACTTCAGGCTGGTCCCGTACTTTTTTTGCGTGATTTCTCATATAAATATGGTGTCTCATAGAGGATGATGTACATTTACTCAACATCTGCCGCTTTGAAATAAGCCAACTGGTCAAATGAGAGTTATTGCAGACAGAAGCCGACTTGGCACCAGGGCGTAAATCATCCCAATTACACACTGAAGACGGGATGTCTTTCCTAATTATGAAGACGGATTGGGAAAATATTTCAAATATCCGTGGGTAGGGGAGAGATGTGTGTGACTGACGGTCTTGCCCCCCCGCCCCCCCCCACACCATGATGAGGACGAGGCGGCGCTCTCACCTGAGCTCCATGATGCTGGTGACGTTGCCCGACGGGTAGATGCGGCGGACGTAGTTGAAATCTCCCACGTAGAGGCTCCCGTCGATGCCCCACGCCAGGGCCACCGGCGCCAGCAGCTTGTTGCCCTGGGCCTGCCCGTTGCAGCTGGGGCAGGAGATGCTCCGGCGCCGCCCGTTGCCCATGACGGTGGAGATCACGGGGGGCTGCAGCGAGATGAACTGGTTCTCCCCGCTGCCTTTGTAGAGAATGCCTGTGGGGGAGAAAACAGGGGCTCCGTTTGCAGGTGGGAAGCCGTGATTGATGTTTCTCCTCTAATCAATCAGGAAAAGGCGCCAGAGGGGCAAGTGTGTTTTACGCCAAGGACGTGGCCCCAAATAATGACAAAGAAGAAGAGAATACACTCGATCAACTGATGAAATCTATATTCAACATGAGAGAGAGATTTGGCATTTGGGGAAAGGCGCTTACTGGATTTCTTGCCCAGAGCTATGAGATGATACAAATGATGCCCACATCATTGTGTTTAATCCGAACAAAAACACCCATAAAAAGACCACTCGCGGTTTTAAATGATAATGGAACGCAGAAGCCATTAAAGTTTGCAGTCTTTATGCCGAATGACACCATCGAGGTTCTGGCTTAATAGAAATCTTTACTTCAACTCAAAGAGAACACATTCAAACATCTTAAACAAGTGAATACTTTTAGCTTGTGCCAAATACTGTCGAAACATAACGTAGATTTGGCTTTTTTAGCTGAATATACAAGAAGACGTTGATATGACTTGACTTCTAAATGCACGTGCACTCTGCGGTGGCTGAATTATTGCAGTCTTGATTCCATTCCACAAACTATTATCATACAATTTAGGGGATTTTAATTAACTTCTCATAATCACTATAACTCAACCGTAATCCGACATTCTGTTCATTAAAAACAAATACGCCACATTTATGACAGCTTCTCACTGCAGGTCCGTTTTTTCATGAAAGTTAACGCCGGGTTTTTCTTAGCGGCTTCGTTCACGCGGTCGAGAATGAACATCAGACGACGATGTGGTTTAACATCAGTCACCCTGAAACGCCAAAAGGTTTATTTATGAATGCACACACAAAGCAAAGCTCATTTGGATTAGAATTATTTAGTTATGAGTCTTCTGCTTTTGTCAGTTATGTGACCAGAACCATAAAGGCGGAGTGACTTTGAATCCTGGGAGGAAGTGCAGCATGCTGGAAGCACTTCATCGTTAGAACATACACAACGCCTCCGTCCTAATTACTGGAGCTCTGACAGGACGATCGGACCAATCCGTCCCCTGTATCCTGCGGCCTCTAACAAAGACAAATAGGGCCGGCCTACGCCATCCACCGCGCGACCTTGGGACTTTAATTGAAGCGTGACCCCGCGCGTGTCTCCGCTCACGGGGACGAGGCGCAGCGGCGCGACGCACAAACGGGTAGAACCCGAACGCCTCCTGATCGGCAGCAACGTGGTGACGCTCGCTGCTCGGGTCGCTTCTCCCTGTTTACACTTCCATCACAGCTCCCTGTACACACACACACACGCACACACACACACGTCTGACCAAAGGCCTGATGAAAAGGGAATAAATGCACTTCTCAATCATCGACCACCCCCCCGCCGCACTTTGTATGGAAACTAACCCCCTTTCATTCTTATCTTTCACACACAAACACACACACACACAGACACACACAGACACAACTTCTTCAGCGAAGAGATTAAGCTTCAGTTCTCCCCCCTCGAGGACACTCGGCCATGACACATCGCTGCTGATGATAGAGCTTGTGACGTCTCAGCTGGAGTGCTCAGCGCTGATGGGACTTTGGCTTCAGTCGATCCGACGCCCCCCCCCCTGCCCCCCCCACCCCACCCCAGGCGGAAGAAGGGGCCTCCTACGGCGCCCCCACCAAAATGGCTTTGCGGTCATGCGACGTACTTAGAAATATCATTTGAGCCTTTTTCAGCTCGGGTTTTGAGGCAGACGTTCAAACCTTCTCGCAAAATCCAACCCTGCTTCTGTTGTTATGTGAGACGGAGCAGAAATGGTGACAATCGCTCCGTCTCTTTCTGCTAAACCATCGGCGGAGAAGACTTGGGAGTCAGAGGGAAGCGTGGCAGCGGGATGGATCGGCCAGGAGGGATGAGTCTGACGTTTGAGAAGCACAAATCAATGTGCGGAGGCGTGTTTTGACTTCGTGATGGAAGGCGGCGAAAGAGGAAAGTCCCGTTTTGGCAGAACATCGGGACAAAAAGCCTCCCCAGAAAGTCCGTCAAAGTCACGGCGCCGATGGGACGAAACTTCGCGTCAAGCGGCTCGTCTTGAAATAGGAGCAGGGAGATGTGTGCGATACAATGATACACGACGCGGTGTGTTGTGGCACTCACCGACTCGTCTGTGGACCGTCAGGAACGTGGACATCGCCGAGTGATAATAGAGGAATATTAAACACCATTCAAGAGACTAAAGTCTATAGTATAGACGTGCTCATTTGTATAGAGTCTATACAAATGAGCACGTTGGTGGGCAGAGGCGTGAATCAAACACGAAGCACGTTTTCTATTAAAAAATAAAACGGAAAAGAGAAAACTAGAGGAGTCATCACATAAATATTTGATCAAGGAGAGGAAATTGCTGTTGCTCTATTCATATACTCTGACCGACCGCTGTATATAAAACATTATTTCTCATTTCGTCGTCCCACACTGAAAGGCAACCTTTCTGAATGCGCTCCGTTTCTTCAATTGATTCCTCTCTTTATCACTGCAGGAGGAAATCATTCCTTTGATAAAGGGCTAATTTGAGTCATGTGGTGCGGATTCTTCAACGCCGACATCACAGCTTCCAGGGAGATTAATGGTACAAAACACCAGCCCCAGCCTCCGACCTGATGAAAAAAAAAAAAATGGCCCAGAGCAATGTCACCTTGGTGACACACGCACAGATTGGCCGGGTGTCTTAATTGCACCGAGTGCTCCTTCGCGCCGCCGCCGTCCTCCTCCTCTTGGATGCCGCCGGCGCCCTCGCTGACCCACCGTGATAGAGGCCGAGCCGGGGGGGGGGGGGCACCAGAACCCAGACCGTGCACGCAGACCCAGACCAAGAGAGGACCCCCCCCCCCCCCCCGAAAAAAAAGGAATCAGCCGCTCGAAGGAGGGGAAGGCGTATCCACTCGTAATGAAGAAAGGAGGCAAAGGAGGACATGACTAAAGCACAGGCACTGGCAATTTGCCTTATCTGGTCCGACAGGCCCCCCCGAGTGCGTGCACAGAGATGGAGATGGCTTTTGCTCGGGTCTTTCGCCACAGACGACAAGAGGAAGGAGAGGGGGGAAAAAAAAGAAAAAGTCCTCTGATGTTTGAAGTGGTGAGAAAATGGAGCAGGAGACACAACAAAGAGAGATAGCAAATGTCTGGAGCTAAAGCCGGCCGCGCAGCTGCAGAGGACCACCGACCCGCTGAGGACATTAGTCAAGGTTTACAGCATGAGAGGATCAATACTGGAGCAGCAGTGAAGGCAAACACTGATATTTGGATTCATCTTCACGCCGGCCCGAGGATATCGAACCGCGTTTGCTCGCACCTACCCCCCCCCCCCCCACAAACCCCCCCCCACAACGGGCCATAAATCTCAAATGTCAAAAAGTTGGCTGAATGCAGGACTGAGTGATTCCGTTCGGATTACAAAACGCGAGGGGATGAGAGACGGCGCCGGGACCAAAAAGGAAGGCGCGAGGACAGTGAGGGACGGGATTACAGTAATGACACTTTGATGTGAACCAGAACACCCAGAGTCACTGACACAGTCATTTTAACAGGCGTCTTCGGCTTGATTAAAGCTCCCGTCAGACACAGGTACATGAAACTAAGTATTTATGAATCCTCCAAATTTAGTTAGAGTTATTTGTGGAGTGGGGCGCCGTGATTGGAGGTGGAAAAAAGAAGAAAAAATAAAAACAGAAAAACTTTGACACCATCTGGTTGTTGTCTCACTCCTGTCATCAGTGTTTCAGCGTTAAAGCGACACTCGGCGCACGCCCCGTTTTTCTTTTTCCCACGAACCCAGACAGCGCCCTCGGCCTGATGAAGCACGCCAGCGTGTCACGTGCGCGGATGGCGAGAGCGTCTCACGGCGGCGCTGCACTTTCAGGCCCCCGGCAGCATTTCAGCTTTCCTCTCGCACACTTCACAAACCTCGCAGTCTCGGATTGCTTGACAGATTGGGTGCGGCGCCGGGCCCCCCCCCGCCCCCGCCTGCCTTCTCTCTCTCTTAATGTACGACAAAGAACCAGGACAAAGTGGCGCCGAGGCTTGAACAAAGCGGAGGAACACTTTCGGCTTCTCTCGACAGGTTTTTTTTCCCAACCGCATCCGACAAAAGACGGCTTGTGATCTTCGGAGATGTGAGGAGACGGTTATACACGCGTACGATGGGGCTGTGTAAACCCACCGAGCCCTGTGGCCCCCCGCAAGTTGTGGGTGGTAGTTACGCAATCGAAACACACCTTCTCATCCAAGATATCTTGAGGGGAACTACCTTGGGGGAAGTTTACTTTTAGCTGATAAGAACCGTGGCCACAGCCAGACGTGTCACGTAGAGGATGTGGACCCGATGCGCCCGAAGCTCTAGCGGAGCCCATTTAAAGATAAATACACAAACGGGACGGAACTGGCATCGGTCAGCTTGGCCCGCTTGTATTATCTCCCCCTGATGGAAGGAGAGATTATGAGAATACATTCAGCCATTGTAATTCAACGTCAGCTCCAGGAATAAATAGATTTAAAAAAACATATTGCATTTTCATGCACCATTGACCACGCAAACACTTTAATACTGTGGTGTTTAACAAGTGACCCTCATTAACCTTTTTACCCTCATCGGACCTATTGGTGGAGCTTCATAATTTAAACTATTTATTCAATCACTGGGGTGATGAATACATTCCAACCCTCGATACGCAGTAAAAAATAAAATATGAATATATATAAATATATATATATATATATATATATATTTATTTATATATATATGCCGGGACATTAGCGCGTTAATTAAGATTAATTCATTACAATGTGATTTAAGATTAATTAATTAAACAAAAAATAACACATTAAACATTTTTTACGCATTTTTACACTTATTTTTTGCACCGCGGAACGTTTCTCACTGGATGAGTTTCGGGGGGACCGATTATACTGGAGCACCAACTAGCGTTCATGACTTCAGACAACAACAAACCACAGTGAACATGAACGAAGAAGCTGACGAGACCGTGTCGGGTGGCCCTGTGAATGGGAAATCTTATTATAATAAACACGGATGGAAGCGTCGATAAGAGCGTGGCTGTGTGCAAGCTGTGCAACAAGGAATTCACATCGAGCCTCAAGTATCACCTCAACGCTAAACAATTAGCAGCTAGCATTGACGTACAAGGACCCACACCCAACCCACACTGCACCAGATGACTGGTTTAAGGACCAGGGTAACTAAGTCCACGTCTGAAAAAATAACCAATGTTCTGAATGTACTTGAAAGTATTGGTCTACTTAAAAAAACATAGTTTACAGAAGGTCTACTTACCTATAGGCTACCTGAATTTCTGAAAGTACTATATTTCTAAATATGCTATTGCTACACTTGTCTGCTGGAATTGATTGAACAAAAATAAAAATCCATAAAAATCCATATGAAAAAAATTACTTCTCACTGTTCTCTGGTCAAATATTTATGCAATTAAAATGCGATTAATTCCGATTAATTAATTACAAAGCCTCTAATTAATTAGATTAATATTTCTAATCGAGTTATTGGTATTGGTATTATTGCATATGCACACAAAGATCACGTTGGTGTCATATTGTGCTTACTAAGTTCTTTGGATGTGGGAACATGGTGAGAACTCATCCTGGTAATAAAATGCATGATCTGCTGATGGCTCAACATGATGGAAGACGTTACCGCGATGTTCTCCTCAATGACAAACTCGCTGCAAACGTCTTCCACGAAACGCAAAATATGAATATAAATACTATATGCCATTTTAAAACAAAAAAAAAAAAAACAAGAAAAAAAAACCTGGATCACAGGCTGTGGACACTGTGAGGGACTGAGGAAGCCAAGAATGTCGTCTTTAATATTTTAGAGATGAAAGGGACACAAATCCTGTTGGACAACTGGAACAATGATGTTGGGCTAAAGCAGATTTCATGTAAAAACAGCAGCCCTGTGAACGCTGCCCGAGGCCCTCCTCCTTATAACAGCCGACATATTATAGCCGCCACAGTTGTTACGCGGCGCGGATTCCACCAGATTACACAAGGCGACGACTCTGCTGCACCGGACGTGTTTGAGACGTGCTTCACTTCCCCCCCCCCCCTTCCCCCCGAGTCTCTACAGCAGCACGACAAAGACAAACTCCTGTCCATTCATTGCGCTCGCCGATTAAAGCCCGTCTGATTGATGACAGAGCGAGAAATTAATTTAGTTTGCAGAATTAATGAGAGAATTAAACCCGACGCCTGTTCATCAATAGCGCGAGCCTCCGTGTGCAGCCAAAGGCCGTCTCCTTCCCGAAATAGCCGCGTTGCGTGGAGCCGCAGAGAGGCCCCCGCTGACTTCTCCACTGATTTATTCTGTCATTACTGTGAACGATCGGCCCTTCAAAACTCTCCTATTATCCGCTGATGGCACGACGAACCGTGTTTCATTTTGATTCAAGTTATCGCGGTGGTCCGAAGGGGTAAAGACCACCTGCCTGTAACCCTAAGAGGCCGCATGCCTCTGCCCCGCATGCACACCCACACACACACACACACACGGACGCACGCACGAGCGTCTCCTTACCGTTCTGGACGTCCAGCGCGTGGTGCTGGTTTAACATCCACCCGCCCATGTTGGAGGCATCCAGCTCGTAGCCCTGCAGCACCGCCGTCCTCTTCTCCCACAGCACCACGTCGAGGCAGGACTCGTACTCGTACCCCACTGACACTGAAAGCAACGGAGGCAGAGGTGAGCGAGGGGGCTGCCGCCTCACCTGATGCTGATTTGATGCTCGTTCCCTCTCGTGGGTTTTACAGTGCAAATAGACCACCAACGTGAAGTTTGAAGGACAGAAGTGGAGAATATTATAGTAAATATAATTAAACACTGAGATGCGGTCGAGTTCGTCAATAAAATGTTAGAGTGCAAGTTCTACTGCATAGATCCACGAAAGGTATTACCACGTATATTTGTTTAATTACTAATCAAAATACCTAATAACATTTAGTTCAATACACATATTTCACAATCAGCGAAATATTAGCAAAAAAATTTGGTTTTATTCCTATATTCAATCTTCTATTTGTCTTCTATTAACTTTATTAATGTGTTCTTTAAAATACTTTTGAAATGGCTTTGGTTCCATTTTAGTGTCCGATAACACTCCAGATATTCCATCACGTGTGATTCCGTTATTTCGGATGCTTCCCCAGGCTACTGCCTCATAGGCCATATTCTAGTCAGGGCTTTGCTGCTGAAATATCAAGAAGTCGGCAGAAGGGAAATGGCCTTCAAAAACGCAGCGCTGAGGGGCCGAGGGGGGAGGAGGAGGAGGGGGGGTTCAGCATTTCCCACCACCTGCTAAATCTTTATTGCACATGGCAACAAAAGCAGTCCCCGGTTAAATAATCCTCATTTTACAAAGAACGAAACAAAATCAATCTTCTGAAGTTCAGCTGAGGTTCATTGGCTGGAGGCGGCGTGAGCTTCCACAGCCTCCTCCCAGCGTGCTACTCACCCACAGCCTCCGCCAGGCCAAACACCTTCTGATTGTAGGCGTCCGTTTTGTCCCAGATGAAAGTGTACGAGAGGTCGGGGAAGGCCGGGAAAGACTTCTGGAACTGGCGGCCCATGACGGCCACCATGAGGTGGACCTTCATCAGGCCGAAGGGGAGGCGGTCGTGGGTCAGGAGCACCTTGAGGATGGGCTTGTAGCCGGCCGCCCTGGAACTCAGGTAGACCAGGTTGAGGTCACTGCCGGGTATGGCGACTTGCTCATGGAGGACCTGCGATTTGAATCAGCAGTCAGACGGGTGGCAAATAACTCAAGTATTTAATGCAGTAGAAAATACAATATATTTAGTTGATGTGATAATAATATACTGCTCTTCCTGATGTTGGTTAGGGATGAGAGATGCACAGGCTTATTAATCATATATATTCTATCCAGCACAGTGTCTTAGACACAGAGTATCTACATCTAAGTGCAAATAAAAAAAGTCAATAATTAAGCTTTCGTTATGTGAATATTTTGAGTTATTCCAATCATTGAGTCTCGTTTTCATGTTGGATCCAAGTTACTTTGAGCAGGTTTTCTCTCACACTGCCACTGAAGCATGGACAATTCCTCCCTCCTCGAATGTAATTCAGATCTCTTTTGTTCTAATCTAGAGCTGCAGAGCCATATTTTGTATTCAGGGATTTTTTTAAACTCTGATTTGAGCCAAATGGATATAAAACCAAACCCTGCGGCATGTGACCTCCATGCAATGTGCCCCGAGAATCTATCAGCATTACTCTGAGACAATTCACGGCTCAGTATTTGGGGGGGCGCCTCAGTTCAATCAGCTCAAAGGCAAACTGAAAGGCGAATGTGACTGTGTTTAAAATAAGCTACGGAGGCCGCGGCAAAAGAGGCGTTACTGTGTTTATTCTCAATACTGCTGTGTGTTATGGGTTGACTTATTAAAACACATTCAAACAATGCCCTCAAATGTGCCCCCTGACCTGCGTCTCGGGGATGACGGGACTGTCCTCCGGGGACGTCTTGTACAGAGTGGAGAGGGGCGTGGCCAGGACCAGGGGGTTGGGCCGGGCCAGGCCGGTCAGGTAGCAGCTGGGGATGTCGTTCTCCTCCCGCTTCATCACCACCGTGTCCATGACGTGGAACACGTTCCAGGCGAGCCACACGGTGCGCCGCAGCGCGGGGAAGGGGGCGCGCTCGTAGCTCAGCGTCAGCGAGGCGCCGCCGTTGGCCAGGAGGTCGAACCTTTAACACGGGACGCTGTTAGCGGGCTGCTAAATTCATTCTTTGGAAATGGGGGGCGTGGTGAGAATGACTTAAGAGGAGCTAAAAAAAAAAGATGAGTAATAATAGGCAAAGTTGTGATGGTGCATCTCAATAGTTTTCACATTTCTCGCTCTTGATCTGACTTCTTTTTATCAACTTTTTTTCTGAAAGCAATGATGGCAGTGACTCTGGAAACATGCCTCTGGCTGTAAAGTAAGTATTCATTTGAGGACTAAGTCTGAAAATAGAAAAAGAGGACTTCTTAAAATTGAAGTGCATTCTTTCTGTACAGCCTCCGTATATATATTATTATATTATTATCATTCACTGAATCTAATTTATGGCTTTTGTTTAACGGGGCATGCTGTGAGAAGACACTGTATGGTTGAGTGTGGTTTTGACTCTCGGGAGTTCTCTTTGGTGAACTGGTTTTAATTAGTATGACATTACTCAGGGAAAAAAGTTACTGGTTTGGAAATAAAGGGGCGAGTCTTTGAAGAGTGCTGCTCTCTATATTCTGCGAGCTCCACTACCCAGAGGGCAACGCATCTGTCTGGTGACATTGCTCACATGCACAATGACACACACACACACACACACTCAGATTTCAATGCTTATGCAAGTCTCTCGTGCGCCCCCCCCCCCACCCCCCACACACACACACACACTCACACACACATGCGCGCCAAGAGCCAAGCTGTGCAGCTGACCTCAAACAGCTTCCTTCTCAAGCTCTCTCCACTTTGGGCAGTGGGGAGCTCACAGCTGCAAGAGGCCAGGCTTTGATGCCGCCTGCCCGCCCCCCCTCCTCCCCACTTCCTCCTCTTCATCCCCCCCGCCCCCCTCTCCCCTTCTTAACTCCACTGAGCGGATCTGTTGGCTAACCAAGTGTGATTATCCCCAACCATTTATCAAGCTCCTTGTCAGAGGAGTTACAGGGCGGAATATCTGAAGGAATCAGCTAATCCCGAGGATTGTGCTTCATAACAACAGCTGCGAAATTCGGTGTGCCACTTATAAGACGTGTTATTCCATACTAGGAGACACGTGGACGTGACCTGCAGCTGCAGAGTGTGAATGAAAGGCCTCGGTTCGCTATCTCTGACAGCCATCACCAAAATAAAGCTCCAACCTGAGATGAACCTGTGTAAAATGGGACATGCTTTGGTCTGGTTTGTGTTTGCCGTTATTAAGGAGCCATCGGCTCATACTGCAGGAGAAGGTCAGACAGTAATCCCATGTTTTACTAGACTGCAGGCAGATTGATTCTAGCCTCGCTGATTCAATGCATTTTAAACAGCCTGGTTCCAAATGGCCACTGTGACATTTGCATGAGGAATCGTTCCAGGGCACAATGTGCTGCGCTTTCTGTTTGTTTCCCAGCTATTTTTCTTTTTTTGTTTGTTTTGTTTTCTTTGGATAACTGCCAGGACTAGTCTCGCACTGTAGGACAGCTTGTCCTGCTTTTTTCCACACTGGTCTGGGGACGTCACTCCAAGCCACCGATAAACTGTTGCAAGGGCAACGGTTGAACCCGAGGGCTGGATCTCTCTCTCTCTCTCTCCTCTCTCTCTCTCTCTCTCTCTCTCTCTCTCTCTCTCTCTCTCTCATCTCCTCTCTTCTATCGTCATCTCTCTCTCTCTCTCTCTCTCTCTCTCTGACCGTGTTTGTTTGAACATGCAAATCGGTGCTGATGAATGCATCGTGTGCCCCCACATGCGTCTCCCTTACATGCCGTCCTGCCGCGTGACGGTGTATCCGTAGTCCGGGTAGTGCAGAAAGGACACGTTGACTCCGATCAGCGGCGTCCCGTCTCCAGTGAGGACCTGACCCCGGATGACCGACGCCAGGCTGCGTGGGTAAACAAAAAAAACACACACACACCACCAGTGTTTGTTACTCATGGAGATCTGACAGAGCACCCCTCCGCCCAAAAGCACATCATGTGACTGTCGAGGTTTTGCTGCATCTTGCACGTGCATCGCCAGCATTAATTAACTTCACTTCAACTTTGTGAGCACAGAGCATTTAGCCAACAAGGCTTTTACAGCTGGTAAGTCTGCAGAAGAAAAGGCAACTTAGTAGAAAAGGCATCAAAAGGAGATTCGCTGTATCATGACTCTGACCTAATTACGCGTGGTCTCAAGATGTGATTCAAGTCCTTTTGCTTCAGAAAGAGCACATTTCCAGCGCCATGCCTCGAGCGTTGTGCTCACGTTGCTTGATGCGTGTCCGTGGTAACGCTCGTGATGAAAGATGATACGTCGAAAAAGGATTGTGTCAGAAAGAGCTCTTCAACTCGGTTACGGATGCTCTCTTCACGGCGAGACGTTGTGTCAAGAGGCCCTTTGATGGAATTCAGAGGAGCAAAAATGCACCGCTGGAAGCAAACTGTCACAGAGACAAAATGAATGAGAAGCAGGTTTCAGAAATGAAATGCCACAATTCGAAAGAAGGGCCACAGCGCTCCGGAAGCTGAAGTCATCAGTTGTGTACACGTGGAAAGAAAAAAATCATTTTGGATACGAGAAATAGAAAATGCTCCGCCTTGAAAAGTGGTTTTAGGCAAATCTGGAGTCTGTGGAGAAAAAAACATTTTCCCCTTTTTGGAAAAAATAAATGCAGGCGAGGCTGCGTGAACAATAATCCCCTTTTTCTATCAGTGTTTTGACGTATACACACACTTAGTGGCTGCGAGGGTTAAATGCTTCACTTAAGGGCACCTCTGTGGTAGTTTGTCTGGCGTTGGGGAGCATTACTCATTCACTTTGCTCACCCACATTTTCCCTGCTGGCAAATGGATTTTCCTCCGGTCCAAAGCATCCCCGTCATTCGTTTTCTCCGATAACACTGTGGGGGGGGGTTTTTTCTCTTTTTTTTTTTCTGCCGTGTTTGCTTCATAAATCACAGCCACGGGGAGCCACATGCGTGATTAAAACCGCGGATCTCCTGTGCGATTCTTCAGCGTGACTGCAGGAGATTCAGCTGCTCCTGGTCCGCGTGGAGTCATTTGTTCAGACCGCCTCCTTTGTTTGATGGTATAAAAGGGTCGAAAGAGCGATATTTCTCCATCAACATTTAATTGTGCCCTACTTCTCAACCGTAGAGAGAAAAAAAAGGGTTCCCAACGCATTCGTCACTTGTGGGCACAAGGCGCCTCGTTTGGCCACTTTATCCGCTGGTCGGGGCTGATCAACGGCTTGCTCCACTCGAGTCCCCCCCTACCCCCCCTCGCGCTGAGAGCACAACCACCTCCCGTCTTTTATTCAAGTCCACTTAGAGAAGGTTTGCACTTCCTTTCCTGTGTCTCGATTCATCTTCTGAGAGCCTGCTGGATAAAGCCAAAACCCCCCCGAACGGACGCCAAGTCACGCCGCCTGTCTGAGTGTCATTCGTGCATCACTCTCGTCCGTCGTCATCTTCGCCGATTGGCGGCGTCGCGTGGGGGTCATGTGATTCGGGGGGGAGGAGGGGGACCTGCGGCGTATAAAACCGCCGACTCCACCAGACCGCAGAACGTGTTGTGACCGTCTGTGGTACAATGGGGGTGGGGTCACCGCTGGTGTCGACCTCTTGATGCCCTTCTGGCTTTGTTCCAGGGCTTCACAAGACTATTTTTATAATGTGTACTCTGCAAAAATATCCCAATAATTATCAGCCCACAACCTCAAATGTGTTTTCCCCAACCGGTTTTACCACCAGTACGTTCTTCTCCCTTATCCAACTCTTTTCAGTTTTTTCGTTGCCAATTCTTTCTTGTCAAATAAATGCATGTTTGCAAGCCAGGAAATACATGATTCACTTTTGACTAAAACACTTCTACAAAGAGATAAAAAGGCAAATGAATATTTGCAGCGAGAGAGCTAATGCCACATCCAGACATGAAATCGACCAGTAAGCTGGAGACAATGAGCAGGAGGATTACTGAGAAACGTGCTGGGAAGGAGGAGGGGGGTGGAGGGGGTGGGGGTCTGCCTCATTCTATATTTTCACTAAAGCGCGCTATTTACATAAAGATTACTATAAACTTTTGGAGGAAATATTCCCGAAGCCTTCTGCCCACAGTCGACAATCATTTTTCCTCCCCCATCGGTCACAAAACAAACGCCACTCCAAGTTTTTCGTGAAATGTCGAACTCCGTCTGCTCGGTTCAAACGTGGAGGTAAGAGATTGTCCTCCATCACACCAAACTTTTAACTTTCACTCTCGCAGAAGTCAGAGAGAAAATGCAAAAGTGTCACCATTAGAT
Organism: Pungitius pungitius; assembly: GCF_949316345.1. NCBI lineage: Eukaryota > Metazoa > Chordata > Actinopteri > Perciformes > Gasterosteidae > Pungitius > Pungitius pungitius. The sequence continues at coordinate 14,979,506 of NC_084901.1, forward strand.
AAACACCAGAAGGTCACGGGTGTAATTAATGTCCGCTATGCCAAAAGGTCCCCGGAGTGACATGAAAACCTCACACTGATGTCCTGAATATGAGAGAGAGCTGTGAGGGGGCTACTGATGTGAGGGGTTTGTGATCAGGTCAACGGCTTCCAATTACACAAAAATCATTATTGCCATTTGTGGTGATTATATCAGAGGAACACTTTTATTTTCTTGCTGATTGTGGCCCGCTTCGCCTCATGGCGGACCCTCAAAGACAATGAATCCATGCATCTTGTAATTGATTCCCCGCGTTTAATATGAAAGCACCAATGTTGGCTCTGAGCAGACTCTGAACTGATTCATTGAGGTTTCACGTCGGAAAACCGGCTTGTTTAGGACCAATTGGGTTCCTGGTGACAGAGATGCATTCACGTGCAGTAAAATGGCCATTTTTGCTGTTCTTTCCTCTCCTGTGTGACATCCCTCATCCTGGTCACAGCCACCAGGGTGGGTTCTGGCTGCCAGGGAGCCTCCTCCCCCCCCCCCACCCCTTAATCGTGACCACTGAAGGAAGTAAATGCATGTGGCAGCGACAGCGCTGTAAACACACTTGTCACTCTGACGGCGGAGGACTCTTTTGAGTCGTCCACAAACACAGGTGTCTCCCCCCCCCCCCTCCTCCCCCGGGCTGCCAACGAGACAGCAAACAATTAAGGAGCCGCCAGCGACTCGTTTACGCCGCTCACCTGCTGTTGAACGGGTTGTCCCGGGCGATCACGTGACTGCCCCCGGGGCCGATCAAAAACCTGACGCGCTCGTAGAAGCCCCTGTACGGGGGCCGGGGGCTTGAACCCGGACCCTGGCCGGCGGTGGCAGCGGCAGCGGGGTCGGGCGAGCCGCGACAGTAGGTCTGACCCTGGCAGGCGATCTGAGCGCAGCAGTCCGGGTCCATGCAGTCCACCAGTCCATCTGGGAAACAGGAGGGACGGGAGGGACTTTGTTGAGCCGCATGCATGGATGCACATGGGGGAACTTTTAAGTGAAGTACGTTACAGCTCCATAGTGTATATCTAAACAGATTAATATATATATACAGTCTCTTTCTAGACGATCCAGTGCGTTTAAAAGACATGCTGTTCAACAATCTGCTCTTACAGCATTCACATATTCTTTCCAGTGATGTTTTACGCGTGATTGATTCGCATCAAATCGCCTCGCGCGCGGCACGCTTTTCTACGCGTGAGGCTCGTGCGTCCCATCCCCCGCCCCCCCCCTTACCTCCCTCGTTGTCCTTGCCGTCCGAGCAGAGCGTCTCGGTGGCCACGTCGCATCCCAGCCCCCTCCAGCCCGACTGGCAGATGCAGTGCCAGACGTTCTGGTCCAGGATACACCTCCCGTTGTTGTTGCACAGCCCCGGGCAGCCGTCTGTCAACGCATCATGTACGTGTCAAACGGCGGAGCAAGCCGGGGACAAGGGGAAAAGCGAGGAGGGGGGGGGACAGAGGAGGGACAGAGATGATAGAAGACAGTACTGAGTGAACATACAGTACGATACACCTCTAACAGGACTCGGGATGTGGGGGGGGGGGGAAGGGGGGGTAGGGGGGGGGGGGGGAGTTACTGTCGTTTCACATGAGCACGGGCCACGCTGACAAAGTCAAGTGAGGCATCAAGTGAGGAAGCCAGGTCAAAGGTCAATCACAGTCCCATCCTAGTTTTATGAATCCAACCAAGAATAAGGAGGACCTGTGTTTTTGGGGGCATCTCGGGTTCACCACAGTGTTGCCTTAGAGTCGAGCTCCGAAGGGGTTAAAAAAAAAGGCACAAATCCCATTTAAGAAGCAGAAAATCAGTCACCGGCTCTAAGAAGTTTATTTCTTTTCCCCCCCTCCGAAAATAATTAGAGGAGGAAAAGCCTATTCCGGAAACACTCATGTGAAGTAATAGCAACATCAAAGGGAGAGGGAAGTAAATGTGTAAATACGGAGAGAAGGGGGGGGGGGGGGCGGTGTGGGGGGGTCAGGAGTCTCTACATTTACAAAAAACAGAGCACTTGCTGGCAGATCGCATTCCGTCAAGTGGAGGGTGGAGACAGGGAGCCGAAACACGACTAAACCACACCGGTTCGGGGCGTTTAATCTGGCAGACACAGGGAATTAAGACAGGGTGTGGGGAGGGGTTGTGGGTGAGAGGGGTGGGGTGGGGTGGGGGGGGGAAAACCGTGGAGTCTGTGTGAGACTGGTTAAGACGGACAGGAGATGAGGAGACATATCGGACGAGCGGGATCACAGCAGGAACATCATGGTGGACTCGGACAAAGAACAGGTGTATAAACGCCGTGCTAGGAAGACAGAGAGCAGGGAGGGGTTGTCTGTGACAATCTCTCTGGAGGAGTGGAGAGGGGGGGGGGGGTAGTGGGGGTAGTGGTTCAATTTACCTTTATATCCTATCTTGACTGCTCCTATTACACAGCCGAGGAAAGGGAAACATTTGGAAAAGAAGATTACTTATCTCCCGGGTGGCAGAGAGCTAAGACCGACAAACACATTTACTTATTGTAGAGGGAGCACAGAAAGCCGGCGCTGCCTTAAAGCTGATGCACCTGCCAACGGAGAATATTTGGAAAAAGAAGCTTTGCGCCGCAGTGCACCGCGAGATTATTGTTGGCTGCGCTTCGTTCGGAGCCTCTGCTCTAATTTCAATCACAGTCGCCGCGGCGATTGAGCCGAACAGAATCATTCTAAGCTGGAGTGACAGGATATGACCGGAAAGTTCACTTTCTCTTTTTTCTTCAGGCACATAAAGGTGTTCCACCTTAAGAGCATGATTCTCAGAAGCAGAGTGAAAAGTGGTGGTTACCTGATACTCTGGAATCCAGGGCTACACAGAGGGAGTCGGGTGGAGAGAGACAGACACGGAAAAGGGAAGAGGCACAAGTAGGAGTTAGGAAGAGGAACGCAATTAAGACAGAAAACAAGTTGGATTGACAGCGGGACAGAGTTTAGCCGCAGTGAGAGTGTGACTTTAGTGTGGAGATGTTACAGAAGCAGCACGCCATTAATCAGAATCATACATGCTCTCGCCGTCGGAATCACATTTTTCTCTCGTCTTTAAAAGACGGTGTTTATACTTCTGTCCACGGGAAGCGGGATGGATCAATCCAACCCCTAAAGCTTTTGTGAAATATTGGTCGTTAACGACGCTCCATCTGCTTTGAAGCAAAGGAGGAACACATTGTTGTCTCTTCATCTGCGCTTGTTAATACAGACTCCGTTACCCCGCTTCAACACACATTCCCCCCCCCCTCTCTCTCTCTCTCTCTGATCGTCAGGCGGTGTGTTGTCTCAGCCGCGGCCCCCGTTAGGAACGCACGGACAAGCGGAATGCTTCCCCCCCCCCCCCCCCCCTCTTCTTCCCCAATGTTACCGCCACCTCCGATTCAGTGATTTCAACAAGCGGCACGGTGATGAGACGCTGGTGTGCGAGTGGAAAAACACCCCCGGTGGTGAGAAGGCAGTGACAAAAGGTTCAGCCTGGCATATGGAACAGGATCTAGACGTCGGCGACAAAAGGAACGGGCCGAGGAAGTCCTCCATTGAGGCGCCGGGGGCCATGTAACGCGATTAAAAGGGCGCATTGTGCAAACGGTCGGTGGTTCAGACCAAATAAGCTGAAGAGGAGACAGGAGCCTCAAACAGGAGGAAAGAAAAGGGACGATCAGCCGGAGGAGCGAAAGATTAATAAGATCAGGAATGTGACCCCCCCCTCCCCCGGGGAAGCATGGGGGCTCTGTGGGCTGCGCACTGCTCATGAGAGAACCTGTAAATACGTAATTAGGCCTGAACAGTTTGGAGAGCCAGATCTTTGTTTCACGGAGAGTGTTTTGTCAGAGGGGGGGGGGACGTTTCTGTTTGATGCGGCGTGTCAGGGTTTAACGAGGGGGACCTTTGGCAGCGGGCAGTGACACCTCAGGACTCATTATCCTCATTAATGTCAGGTGAAGAGCTGCCATTTCGGAGAGCCGATATTCCAAGGAGGCTCCTCGGCTCCCTGCACACCTGCCCCCGACTCGCTAATACGGGAGCATCATTTCAGCAGTTCACCAAGGTGAAATATCTAAATGGATGAAGGAAAAATTACAAAGATGGTGTGGTGAGGGGGGGGCGTTCCGCAATGGGAAGACTTTGGAAAGGAGGAAAAAAAACGCACTGAAGAGTAGCTTCCCAAAAGCCCAAATATATCAAAATGTGTCTTTGTTGTACTGATGGTTTTACAGTTATTTAACGTCAATTAACATTTGAATCAAAATACAGGAGCAGTAGAGAACGATTTCTCATTTAACCGCCTAATTCAGCCACAGTGGCATAAGCGACATGGTAAATGGTTAATATGAATATTATGCCATCATAAAAAACAACAGCATCACAAGCATCATTCACTAAAAGTACAGTATTTCCCTGCGACTGCGGCGGCGGCGGCTCACCGATGGTGCAGTGCTCGCCCGTCCAGCCCTGGTGGCAGTCACACTTGCCCTCCCGGCACACTCCGTGGTCGATGCAGCGCGGGTGACAGTCCCTCTGCTCGCATTCCGGTCCCGTCCAGCCTTCCTCGCAGTGACACGCGCCGCCGATGCACAAGCCGTGGGGGCCGCAGTCCACCGCGCACACCTCTGTTGGAAAAGGAACACATAAAAAAAAAAATGTATAGCAAAGCCAGAGAGTCACGTCGCATGTGTTCTTTCAAAAGGCCCCTTTTGGTGTTTTTATATTCTGGGACTGCTTTAATGCGTTTGATAGATTCTCTGATAATTGTGTTGATTTGACTGGGACAATGGGTTCAACTGTTCAGGGACCTCCTTGTTATTGTGGAGGCTTAAAAAAAGAGAAAAATATAGAAAATATTTCATCTGAAGCGGCTTATAATTACTGCCGTTTCTAAGGAGACTCTTTTCGGCACTTAACCGCTTCCTCTAACGTTACAGACGTCACGTTGAGGAACACAAGAAAGAGCAAAAACACGGTTGACATACGACGCGTCAGGGTCCCCAATCAACCTGCATTCTGCTGACAAATGATGCAATGAATAGTTGAGAAAGAATGAAAAAGGAGGAGAAATCTTCCAACACAAAAATGGGCAAATTAATCTTGATGTATGCTGCTATTATTCTCCCGCAGTAACAAAGGCCGCTAAACTCGCAGCGGTTGACATTTAATTAGTAAACTGCGTCGTCCATAAGAGCAACAGCAGCGTCCCATCAGCTGATTAGAAAACACATTCAGCGGGCTCTGGCGTGTCCGGGGACCCGCAGGCGCTCCGATCAACGTGACGCCTTCAAGGCAACGCAGCATCCGCTTACGGAGCGCGTGTCATCTTCAGAGAAGTGGAACTCAAATGATCCACGGGGGGGGGGGGGGGGGGTCGAGTAAATCGGTGCAAAGCTGGCGGGAAGCCGGGCTCTCGTGTGAGAGAGAACGGGGGATGATGGTTTAGAGCTCGGATCAAACACAAGCGCCGTGAAACGCTCCGTTTCGACGCTTCGAGGACCTTCGAGTGTGTCCTCAAAAAATCGGAAGTGACTGGGAGCAGCTGGAAATGTGCATCGCCCCGTCACCAAGGAGCAGCGTAAATATTTAAAAAGCGCGGTCTAGCCCTCAAGGAACGACGCACTAATTTTTGTTCATGAACACTTTTATTCAAGCTAACGCGTCCCATCCGTTGCTTTCCTCTCCTCGCTCGGCATTCCGTCTCCAGCTCTCTGAATGGAGTTTTTCTTCGATTGAGAGACCTTGGATGGTTCTGATTAAGTCAGGCCCGCACTGTAGAATATTAAGCGTGCCTCTGGAGGGGAGTCATTGGATTCTAAAGGGATTCCTCCTTCCATTGAATCTATGCAATCAATTTTTCATTAGTCCAAAAGTGTTTATCTGCCTTTAACATGCCCCCCCCCCCCCAAAAGTGTTTATCTGCCTTTAACATGCCCCCCCCCCCCCCCCCCCCCCGACTGCAGCCGGATTCAGGTTGTGGGCGGTCGATACGTGCTTCTCGCTTGTTAATTCAAATATACTTAATTGAAGAAGAACCGCGGCATTAATTAAGAGGGGATGCTGCACCCGCCCAGGTGGCTAAACCTTAACTTCTGGACCTCCTCTGTTCAGTCAGCTCGAGTATTGACAGGCCTGAGACGTCTCGCCGAGTGGAAAGCATTGAGTCTGGAATGTTCTCTACAAAAGAAAATAAAGAAGATTACAAAAGAAACACTTTTCACCCAAACATTATTTCCCTCCAGGGACGGAGGAAACAGCCCGGATGGCTGTGCTCACATACATCATCAATAGCAGCCGCCTCCTGATTTCATTTCTCCATTGAATTCCAGCCAGAAGAAACGCATTTCATAGTGACGGTAAAAAAAACAAAATAAAAAAAAAACTGCCACTTGTGCTTTTAATTGGGAATACTCCAACAAAGCCGAAGCTGCAGTGAGGAGGCGGCTCTGGAGCAGGCTGGTGTGGCAGAACGTCACTGCTACGCATCCATCTAGAGGGGAACTTTACTGGAGGTGATCTAGGGGAGATGTTTCCCAGAGCTCATAAACACGACGGTGACGGTGCATAGCTCACGAGACGACAAACCTCAACGTCAAGGCAGGTGCCCATTCGTCATATTTTGGAGAAAATCCAGACTTTTCTATCAATAATTTTGTTTCCTTCAAGAATTTCATTCCGTAATGTGACATTCATTTTGGAAAACAAATGGCTCTCTGCTGTTCACTAAATTATATTTCAAAAACTGAGGTGATTAATAACCTCAAAATGTGATTTAAAAAAAAAAAAATCATTACAAGATTAAAGCATACATCTTATTTTCCATCTTCTACAGTTTGTTGGAATTAATGATTAAATAAAACTTTCTAAATGAGACACCCACATGTAGACAAAACGTGCTGAACTGGATCTTTTATTTCAACCTCCGGCTTGTTAATAAAGGCTCCAACATCTGCTTTCGTGGACACCTGTTTTCTGATGTGGGGGGGGTCTGTTGGTACAGTGCAAACATCAGCGCGCTAGTTGATTACTGAATGAATGCAGAGCAGATTACATCACTGAGAAGGTTGTTTATGCCATTTCATCATTTAAAAGCCATTAAGTCGACTTATTTCCCAATAGGCAAATCATTCCACAAGAATACTAATTACAGTTTGAATGATGAATGGGTGAATCAATGGATTTCTTTTGATTTATTTTGACGCTCAAAATTATTATTATAAAGTATTTGTTTTGAATTTTAAAAAAAAGAGTTGTTTTTTTGTTTGTTCTCACACGTGATTGTGATGATTACATTTTGGAGTTTGGGACCAAATAAGAGAAGCTCAATCAGTAACATTGAAGCAGAGCAGCGTAAAAGGCGTCCTGACCGATGGAGCAGTCGGCCCCCGTCCAGTTGGCCTCGCAGACGCAGGTCCCCGAGTCGGTGTTGAAGGTGCCGTGGCTGGAGCACTGCTCCGGACAAGTGCTCTTCAGGATCTCGCAGCTGGTCCCCCCCCAGCCCGGGTTGCAGTGGCACTCGCCGTGGTGACAGGCCCCGTGGGCGGAGCACGCCGGGTCCGAGCAGTCCACTGAGGGGACACACAGGTGAGGCTTTAGGTCCCCGCATCGACTGTCTCTCCCCCGCCAGATGACGGCTGGCAGGCCGCAGGTGAGATGGTTTTTTTTCCTTGTATTTAATGTGTTAAATGGTAGTCATTTTCCACTCAGTGTTCTATGTTGTCAAACTAATATTATAGGGTGCCTCTGATACACTGACAACATAATTATGCTCCATTATAGGCACCAGGAACAAGGGTGCAATTAGTCTCAAAACATATATAATCAATTACTATTACCAATTTGCTGAATTACTTGATGATCTAGGTTGATAATTGGCAATTAAGACCCACATAATCCAGCCGGAGGGATGAGAGCGGCAGCCGATGCGTTTCCATCTCTACCTGGACACGGATGTCGATTAATAACAAGTTCATACAAGCTACTAATGCCCCCCCCCCCCCCCCCCCCGTCTGTGTTCCCATCCCAACACTGCCCCACGGAGCGCACGGAGATCAATGAGGTGAAAATGAACCGAAGGCAAGAGGGAGGCAAAGGGCGTCAAGAAAGCAGAAGAAGACAATAAACCCGGGAACAGATGTCACTGACTGATCGCTTTGAAAAGCAGAGCGTTCCGGGGGGGGGGGGGGGTTGTGTGTGTGTGTGTGTGGGGGGGGTGTTCTGCGTCAACGGGGCCCGCAATCTGCTCCGGCGCGCTCCCTCGTGTGGCCTAAACCCCCGAGAGGAAGTTCATTTACGCGCACGCCATCAATAACAACATCCGACGCATTACCCGCTCGGCGGAGTTGAAAAACCAACGATTGTTTCACCAATGAACTGTGTCGATCCCCCCCCCCCCCCCCTCTCTCTCGCTCCCCCCTCTCCCCCCTGAGCTTCCCACAGAACCACGTTGCATGTACCTGCGCGTAGGGGGGCGGGGCTGTTCGGGGCCCGCGTTTACCTTGTTCGCAGCCGGGTCCCTTGTGGCCGCCGTTGCACACGCAGTTGCCCGCCACGCAGAGCCCGTGACCCCCGCACTGCGGGTCGATGCACTGCGAGGCGGGAACGTCGCACTCGGTGCCCTTCCAGCCGCTGTAGCACTGACAGCGCCCCCTGGTGTACTGGCCGTTGCCGCTGCACAGCACCGGGCAGGCGGCTGAGGAGAGACGACAGGCCCGAATCAACATGTTGGATTCCAGAAATGTCCCGTGATTAAATACTGACTTCAGATTAGGATTCTGGATTACAGTCTCTGATGGTCGAATTGTTAGTGATAATGCCGCTGGTCAGCTGTTATTATTCTTTTTATTATACTGCCAGCAGCTTTTCACGTTCATATATACTTCATTCAGGCTACTAGCCGCAGGGCGCTCAGTGCGCTGCTTGAGTTCACCGAGAGTCGTTTACACACATTTTCTTTCTCCCAACACGGGTGGATTGAGAAGGGAGAATCGTTTCCTCGGTTTATTAAAATGTTACATTCACGTTGTTTTGAATGAAAACAGTCCGCATAGCTGAATGACAATGATGGAAAAAAAAGCAATTGGGCAGCTTGAAATAAGACAGAACACAATAAGACATGAGACAGTCACCTCTGGAACAGTAGGGCCCGATGAATCCTGGGAAGCAGCGGCACGACCCGGCCACACACTCTCCGTTCCCGTAGCAGTTGTGCGTGCACTCCGTGACGGACTCTGCGGGCACAACAGCGAGCAAGTCCAGCTATCAGTAACGCATCCGACTGCTCTGTGACGGAAAATACGAAACCCCACATCAATACAGCATTTGCAAGTGTGCAGATTGATGCTCACTGCCAGACACGTAGTGGATAAACCACCCTGGTGCTGTGCGAACATGTATTTATCCAAGGCTAAGCCTCCATAACATGCACGCTGCTGCCTGCATTCTCCCATGTAAGCCATGCTAAATAAAACCACAGCGCCATTCCAAATTAGACCAAATAATTCACACATTTCTCCTTGTCCGCTCTGCCCCCCCCCGCCCCCCTCTCCTCCTCTTCCTCCTCCTCCTCCTCCTCCCCCCATCACCCTTCAACCCCTTGAATGACTGATCATGCCCAAGCCATGCAATCTCTGGAGTGTTCATAGCTCAAATCCTCTTTGTTGAAGTTAATCTGACATATCCCAGATCTTTTGTTCATTCAACAGACCATTGCTCATGAACTGCCCCCCCCCCCCCTCCAAACGACCAGGATCCTCGATTTTGATTGACGTTAAGAGGGCAAACTTTTTTGTTATTACTCTGACTTGTATTGGATGTTCATTGAGCCAGTGTCGGACCCGAGCAATTTTGACCTCACGCATCGATCCCTTCATATTTGTGTGGTGGGATCGATGGAGGTGCCCGAAGGAAATAGAAAAAACGTTAACTCAGCCTTAGTGTTTTTCCTCCCTCGAAACCCACACGGAGATGTCACAGACTTCCGAGCGCTGAAGAGGAGGCTGGGGAAGGATCGATGCGCCGTGTATGCTCTTGTATTATAGTGTTGAGCGCAATAATCAACTTCCCTCCAAAGTAAAAACTCACACCGGCCTCCGAGGAGGTAGAACTTTTCAAACTGAGTTTTCCAGCGAACCCAACGGCTCATTCAGCGCTTTAGAGGGACCCAACCGCACTGGCAGACGCTCGTCCCCCCCGTACCCTGGACGATGGCGTTGTAGGACACCGTCTCAGCGCTCCGGCCGTCGTTGTAGAACGCCAGGTGCCACACCCCCGAGTCCAGGTACTGGATGAAGCCGGCCTGGTGGACGGTGACCGGGTGATCGGGCCGGCTCCTGGGCTCCGGTTCCGTCGGGGTCCGGTGCTCTTTGGCGATGAGCCGGCTTCCGTCCAACAGCTCCACAAAGTCGTACTGCAACGAGAAGACAGCAGATTGTGGCTGATTGTTGCTCTAATGTTGGCATAACTAAATCAGGCGGTTCAAAATGTTTGCGTTGGATGTTGTGCATGCAGCTCCCGTGGTTGTGTATGCAGCTCCTGTGGTTGTGTATGCATCTCCTATGGTTGTGCATGCAGCTCCCGTGGTAGTGTATGCAGCTCCTGTGGTAGTGCATGCAGCTCCTGTGGTAGTGCATGCAGCTCCTGTGGTAGTGCATGCAGCTCCTGTGGTAGTGCATGCAGCTCCTGTGGTAGTGCATGCAGCTCCTGTGGTAGTGCATGCAGCTCCTATGGTTGTGTATGCATCTCCTATGGTTGTGCATGCAGCTCCCGTGGTAGTGCATGCAGCTCCCGTGGTAGTGCATGCAGCTCCCGTGGTAGTGCATGCAGCTCCCGTGGTAGTGCATGCAGCTCCCGTGGTAGTGCATGCAGCTCCCGTGGTAGTGCATGCAGCTCCCGTGGTAGTGCATGCAGCTCCTGTGGTAGTGCATGCAGCTCCTGTGCCGATGTCCTCAACAGTCTGAGAGGACGACGTAATTAAAGACACAACCAGAAGAGGTTTGTGCACCCGGCAAATATTCCAATATAATAAATGTTGATTTTTCTGGCTCCGTTATCTGGAGCTGATAGATGTTGTTTGGAGAGTTGTTTGTGTGCTGATGAAGCCGATATGGCTCTGGGGCTAATGCTCGAAAAATAATCTCAAAATACATTGTTGAGTCGGACAGGAGTGCACTTAAAGAGACTCGGGCAATGTGCTTAATAGAATCTGTTGAATTAACACTGCACACGTTCTGTGGACATGTGTTTACTTCGGATTCCGAGGTACTCACTGCAAAATACAAATAAAAAGGTAAACAAAGTGAAAAGCTTCCTGCAATGATTCATTTAATTAAATTTGATACAAAACTGTTAATGTTGTTTGATTTGTTTTAATGTTTTTCAGACATATCTACCTGGGACTTAATATATCATCGCATTACTCTCAGCAAATATGTTTTTTCTTCTCCACCAGGAACTGACAGATGCGCAATGGGCACAATACACACACGGTGTATATTCAATAAACACAACGCGGATACATCGCCGGCTTATTTCTCTCTTGGTTACGTGTTGGGATGGCGGCGGAGCAGTCACTCTGTTTTTCGCAGGCAAACACTGATTTACGGGGTAAACAAGGAGTAACGAGTCGTCCCTGCCAAGTGTATCGGGGCAAAGTGGCGCATCTGCTCCCGCCGCACCTGCTCCACACACACACACACACACACCTGAGGCCGCTTCTGACGGAGGGCTGTGGGGGGGGGGGGGAAACAAGTGTCGCGGACGCAGGCGGAGGACCCGGCTGACGTGCCGGTAGATGCGCAGCAGGCGCAGTGAGGCCGACGGAGGCTCCGGGGTGGAGGAGGTGGAGGAGGCCCCCCCCCGCCCCCCCGGGCTGCCGGAGAGCGTGACGCGCGCACAGAAGAAGCTCGGATTTAAATCCAATGACGAGGCTGTTTGCGGAGAGCTTTGATGGAGCGCTAAGCCTTTCGCTTCTGACGGATGCACAGTTGAGATGCTTTTTCTCTTCTAATTAAATTCCAGACTTCTACATTTTACAACAAGCAGTATAATTGAATTTGGATACATTTTACAAATAGCACCCTAAGAAAAAAAATGATAATCCAGAATATTGAAGGGAGGGAAAAAGGGAAAAAATGTGAAATACCAAGAGAGACGGGTGCAGCTTCAAGATGACGAAATATATGAGAAAAGTCCAGGAACACTGGTGTTCAACATGTTTTTATTCTATTAGAACAGGATGCACACAAAAGTGTGTCCTGTGCTACCCAAGATGATTTTTCAATATGCAGTCGCAGCCCAGAAAATATCTGCTGTAGAAATAATGCTTTTTCATCCCAAACCTGGTTTCAACCCAAATCAGCAGCTCTCATACAATTTGCTTTGCCTCTTTCAGGCCTTTGTATTGGCTTCCGGCACATAATGAAATCAGAACAACCAATTCCCAGAAGCATCAAACGGCAGCAACAACAACAGACCCAGCGTGCACTACCTGTCCACCACCAACTGGCAGACGGACACAAATAGCTGCCCACAGGTAAGCGCTCGCCTCGCAGGAGCCAGCAATCGTTTCCCAGGAGCTAAAAGCAGCAGAAATGTTGGACTGACATTCATCAGGTGGAAAGAGACACAAGTCCAGACCAGCGCTGCTGCTGCTGCTGCTGCTATATTCTCCTCTGATGAGAGTGCTGGCAGAACAACTTAATAAGGCGGTCATATGTCAGTGCTTTCCATCTGTCATCTTGTTATTGAGTCCTTTTGTTGCCTACTGGCCCAGAAATTAATTATTGCAGCTTTCAATCAGGGGTGGTTTCAACATGCAGCCTTAAAGACAGACAACGTACTCGTGGAAGTAAAGAGACAAGAACGTGTATTAAGACAGGAGTAAAACCTTGCGGGAGTGGACGTCTTTGTGTTGTTGGCTTGAGGGGGGAAGTAATAAAACATTTCATCCCGCGAGTCCTAAACCCCGTGGCCAAGTGAACGTATACTATAGCTCAGCCGACGTAAAAGCCACTTTATGCGCGGAGGCCCCCGAAGGGGCCGAGGGGGAGCGCTCACCGCCTCCGGCTTCTCCACAGTTGGGATCGAGCCGACCGGAGTCTGGCTCTTCTTGGTAAACAACAACCCGAGTGCCCGATTCTTCAGAAGCGGACAAAACAAAAGTTGCCTCCTTCGAGCGGGGAAGACGGACACTCGATGGCAGACAGGAGCACGTCTGTGTTTGTGAAAAGTCAAAGAGAAAAAAAAAGAAAAGCCGCTGCACTTAAATGTTTTCTTGTCTTGCGAGCTGCGAATGCGACACGCAGTCGATACCTCTCGTTGGGGTCTTTCATGCTCAGTTAAGTAAATGCATTGATCTGTTCCCCCCTGATCCCCGAACAGTGTGTGATTTAGAGGCGGCCACAATGGACACAGCATCCAGCATTGACCCGCTCGAGTGTCTCTGGAACAATCGCTGGAGACATAAAAGCAGTGTGTTGTTAATTACCACCCTTTGCTCTGTGATTTTTTTGCTTGGGCTTCCTTCTTTTTCTTTTTTTTCCACCTTGAAAAAGCAATCCGGCTCACCTGTCGTCACTCACGTCGGACTTTCCTCCGTCAAAGAGTGGCCCCATAACCGTCTCCACTTGAGTGAAGCCCATATTTACTCGGAGAGAATGTCAGGGAGGTGAAGCTAAGAGCTTTTGTAGTCAAGTGTGGTAGAAAATAACCATTGTCTGAGTGCCTCCATCACCGTCCCCCGGGCGCCGGACGCGGCGATGCCCAGAAACGTCATTCAAGTGACACATCAGACATGTTGGAAACACTTCAGGTTTCAAATGGCAGACATCTAGAGGGAGTGAAGCGAGTTGAGGCCAAGGGGAGAAAACGCAAAACCAAAACGAGTGTCCAGCTCTAATTTGCGAGTGTATACGTTGTCGTGAATTCAAAAAGGGGACCGATAAAGAGGCCAGGCTAAACTATGGGTATGTTACATTATTGTCGGTGCCAAAACAGAAGTGTTTGAACATAAAGCTGAATTAATGCTCTCACATTAACGTCGGATCAAAGGGTCGCTTGCATCGATTAGTTCCTCGTTACCTGGGTGTGAGACGGGGCGAGACCCTTCCGTCCGTAGACTCCCACCAGCGCGTTCCTCTGGACCGAGATGTTGAACTTCAGGAAGCGCGGCTGCTCCACGCTGAGGTGAGAACGCCAGAAGACCCCCGGCGGGACACTCTGAGCCGCCCTCTTCCCCACGTCCACCTGTCCCGTATCGATGGAGTTGTTCTCCTGGTGGAGCACGCCGCTCCTCCCTAGAAGACACAAACGTCCGCTCAGATGACATCATTTTTTTAATTAAATCCAAACGGCGCGGATCAGGTGACGTGGTTCCAATCCTCACAGAACCATCCGGTAAAACCTTCATTTTAAATCCCATGGGGGGAGTGGGGGTGGGGGCTATTTGCCGGCCTTTGATCTTTTTGGCTATCACTTCCCTTCTTTTGCTTCCCAGTCCAATCTTGTTCCTCTAGTCGAGCGGCGACCTCACAATAAGACAAGTCATATCTTTCCCAAATGAGCGGTGACCAAAAAAGACAGGATTAAAAGTAATGGTTCCCTGCGGCCCATGATGCACTGCTCACTGTAAAAGGAACACCAGATATAATTGGCTTTTATAGGACTCTAACAGGGCGCATCTCCCATCGTTTCTCTTGTCCTGATGACTCATAGAGTGCGGCCTCGTCTCGGATACGGTCTAAATAGAATCTGTCAGATGCACTGAGCGCTACCTTCCCAGAGCAATAACAGCAAATCAAAACAATTGTGCGAATGATGTCCTTAAACTGTGTCCTTAAAGAGCCAAAGATGGAGCGCCCGCCAGGTTCATCATCGCTTCCCCCCTCACGTGAAAAACGGCGCTCTGCAAGGTGCAATTACATTGAACAGATTGCATTGTTAAAAAGAAAAATCTGGAGAGCTTTCTAAAGGCCTCGCGGTTAAAAGCTTTATGTGAGAAGGAACGCAAATGTGCTCTTTACGATTCAGTGGGGCCGCGACAGGGGGGGGGAACCGGTTCCGTGGACGACGCCGGGTCCTCCCGGCTCAACCTTTGGCGCCCGCCTCTTGTCTGAAGGCTCTCAATGTGCCAGGGCTTCCGTTAGCGAGGCCATCGCCTGTCACTTCGGCTCCTGTCAAAGGCTGAAGACTGGAAGCCAAGTTTACCTCGGGGGAGAATAATAGCCGGCTATTGATCGCCTTTAAACAGTCCTAAAACCTGTCTCGTGCTATCTCAATTAGCAGTACTTATGAGGATTTAAATCTAGCAGGAGTTTAAACAATTGAGCTTTTGCCCGGCCCACTCAACTCAATTAATGTTGCTGTGGCCGTGCATTCTAAATGCCGCAGTGTGCTTGGAGATTCATTTGGTGGCTTTTGGCTGCAAAGGGTGCCCACTTATTGCCGAATACACAATAGCCCGAGATTATGATCACGTCCCACAAATCTGACCATTAATATTCAGGAGGTGAAAGATCCCGAAAGGGGGCACGGCCTGAATGGGCATCCCTCAACGGGACGAATGGTTTGCCGGATTTCTTAATCGTCATTTGAACCTTTGCTGGATTTAATTCATTTGTGTTATTTAACCACACAGCGTTATTCCCTTTCCTTTCATTTACACATTTAAATTCCTCATATAACTGGGCAACACCCTGAGTTTATTATTTGTGAAAAGAATTATAAATAATAACCCTGATAGCGAAATATTGGAAAAAGAACGGTAATCACCTTGAGCAGAATGCAAAGCCAACCAAAGAGTAAACAGTGTAATTACTGTGCATTCAAATCTTCCAAGCTTTTTTCTATGTTAATTAGTCATTTGTTGAGAGGTCGCTCTTGTAGTTCCTCACCGTCAGCAGCCAGAGACGTCACACTGCTGGACTGAGTCGGACCCGACTTCCCAACGCCTCCGTTTTCGAAAGCCGGCTGGTTGTCCAACTCTTGGAGCTGCCAATTGAGGCCGAAAAGGTGCATTGCTGCGAAAGACACACAAAAGAAAGCTGTTTAGAACTCGAAATGGATGAAAAAATAACCAAGTAGCTGCACATAAACAGGCCGCGGCCGCAAACCTGTGGGAGAGCACAATGGGGGGAGAAAAAAAACCTTCCATTTCAGTTGTTGCATGTGTGTTTTTCTGTCTAAACGGTGCACTGATGCTGTCCTGTACTCAGGAACCCTGTTTGCGCTCTGGTGTTTCCTCGAGGAACACTGTCCATTAATGAGCATCAAACACAGCAGAATTCATATTCTGACACACTTTGCACGTGCAAACCAGATGCAGTGGAAAAGTGTGGAACTGTGAGTGTCCGGTACAAAGCAGGGAGGAATAAAACGGAGGAAGAGGACGAGGCAGCGAGGCAGTTTGTTGAGAAAGACGGTGGCAGCAGGGGGGGGGGGGGGGGGGAGTATTGTGTCAGTATCGGGAGGCAATCAAACTGTGTTCCTTGTTGTTTTTTGGAAAGTGATGGGCCCCAGTGAGCACAGCGAGAGGGCCAATCTCCTTCAAAGCCACCGGCCCTCAGAACTCGCTGAGGAAGCATCTTGATTTCCGACCGTTTGATCCGGCGGAAGAACTTTTCTCCCCAACACTTGCTGCAAGACGGATATTGGCTGCAGCAGGTAAGCGGAGAGGTGGATGTGGGGCCTGAGAGGACAAACAATGTGAAGGAGACCAAAAGGGAGATTGAATTCCATTACGGATTGTTTATCAATGAGTGCTTTTGTTCTGTCAAAGCGTGCTGATGAACACGGCATCAATACACACGCCACTGTGACTGGTGGCTCTAATGAACAGTGTTGAGTTCAAATCAAATAATGCAGACTTAACAGCGGGCGGTAATGTTTGGCGGCACAAGACATCCAGCGAGTGTCAGGCTGCATTTCTGATGCAGCCGAAGCCGAAGCACACCACAAGCGACACAAATGGATGCTGACTGGTCCTTCGATGTATCTGACAACTTTTCTCCCCCGGCAGTCTCCATCTTTGCACTTCGTTTCTTTTTGCTTCACACATATTCCCTCGTCAATCGCTCTTTCCTGCTGTTATTGATATGGTTTTTATTCATCTCCAACCCGATTCAGATGTCCCAGCGTGTACAGACAGACCCAGACACATCGATGAGTTAGCGTTAGCTGCCAATAATCGTCAAACAATTAAAAAGAGACCAATTTATCCATTAAATTGTACATTCACCGTGGCATGTGAAACTCTGATATACATATGCACCTTTTCAAAGTGACGTACTCACAATAAATATGCTAACATGCTAACGTTGCATTTCCCAGGCTCATGTTAGTTTAGCCTGAAATCATGCTAAAATGAGCTAATTCGTTTAAGCAGTATACAGATGGGGCTGAAGGAAATGCCATTTAGTTCTGCAGTTATTTGGTCATAAACTAAAAACTTTGACCTGAAGACAATGAATATCTGTAGAAAATGTCACAACATCTCAACCGAAGATATATTCAATGTATCCTACACATGGCTCATATAACAAAGCCTCAATAAGTCGCCGTTTAAAAAGCATCTCCACTGGCTTGGTTCCGGATTGTAGAATCCAGTTCATTTAACACGATCAGTGCAGAGACTCTCCGCCACTTAATATTGTGCACTCGCGTCTCCCTGAGTCACCAAATTCCCTCAGAGTGGGTCAGCGGGCTCGTGGGTATCAGACACCAGGACCTGATCCCCACTTACCTCATCAACAAATTGCTTTGCGGTGAAAAAAAAAACCCCAATTTAGGAATTTGCATAAACTACTCCTGCAGCCAAAGCCCAGTTCAATTCATATTTATGGACCATGAGCAATTATCTTCCCGGGCAAGAAGACGAGAAAGCTCTCCGCCAACGAAATGTGCCCCGTGGAACCCGTGCACCAACTACGGGGCGCTGGATGTGGAAGTTCGCATCGTGTCGGTTTGATCCCTGACATCCCCGTGCTTAGTGCACAGAAGCACACGGGGGGGGGGGGGGGGGGAGGCCACATGAGCCTGAGCTAATCCTCCTGGCGGCAGCAAACTTGTTGGCGGTGTGGTTTACCTTCAGAACACGGCGTTAAGAAACCTACCGAGGAATTAAAAACGCAGATGACCCTTAAACCTCTAAAGTGTTTCCTGTTCAGATATGCAGAGGTTGCCGTCGTGGTGGCCAGACCTCACCCAAAATAATTAGTCCATTTGCCACAGAGAGGAGGCGACCATCTGGAGTCACAGTGTGCCAACAACAACTTGGAGCTCAACAGCCTCAGAATGACGGAGATAAACATTGTTTTATGCTGGAACCTGACTGCACATCTCCCCAGAAACCCCCCCAGGGGGGACAGCTCCAAATAAGCCGCGATGCTGCAAGCACGGCTAAGATGTTCCTGTTTTCTAGTGTCTCCAACCTCCTCGAATGCAATGACAACAACTCGAACACCAGATCGAGCCAGACAGGCTTTGTTGTTTTTTTTTGGTGCCGTGGTCCTACCCGTCTCCTTCCCCAAATCTCTGTGGGATTTCTAGATCTTTTTTATAGTATTAGATTAGTATCGGAAGCAATCTTCTTCTTTTTTTTCCTACTCCTCACTGATGTTGTAGTCTCTCTTAGAACCGGCATGGCCTTGTTAAAACCAGATGTTCCCATGTCAACAATTTCATGAGGGCGCCTTAATGGACCAGCCTTCAGTGGAAAAAACATGATTAACCGCAAATTGATTTTTACTCTTTTTCTAAAGTTTTTTTTGTGGTGCAAGGTTGAAGGGAATTAATTACTGAAATAAAATCTGTGAGAATCACATTTGCAAAGCAACTGATGAACACAAAAAGAATCCTTGCTTTCTATGATTCTGCATTTGGTTTTTGTTTGTGCGGTCGAATGTGAAGTGCATTTCCAGGAATCCACATGCTGTCTCTGCATCCAATCAGATCATCAAAGCTGGACTCGCTCATGATTGGCCTCCCCCCTGTATCTGAACAATTGCTGAAATTCTTCCAATCAGGCCAGTTTGCAGAACTGGAACTGCGAAGCCTCACCTCAGCAGGTTTGCCTCATTGGAGTCACAGGAGCTGCTGCTGTTGCTCTGCAAGGTGTTCTTCAAATTAAACAAATTCAGAAAAGGAAATGAACTTTTTGTTTCGGAAATAACACAAGGGATATTATCCTCACACACGCACGTGTGTTTGAGTCTGTCTTCGCACCGACTGTGTGGGCTGACGGTTAGAAAAGTATCAAAGCGCGAGTGCACATTCTCTCTATTTGAGTCTTTTCACCTGGCAGGAGAATTGGCAATGGATGAAAAAAAGGGAGAGGAAGTGGTGGGAACACTATCAGACACCTGAGGCAAGTGGTAAAGAGGTGCATCTGTTTAATTCAGGCTCACACACACACAGAGGCTGGAGCACCAGGCACACACCCTGGAGTCGGGCCAAGAATGCAATTCTCAGACATCCGACTGGTCTACAATTAAACAAGTCGCCGATTGTCGAGGTTGAAAATGTTGTGAGTGAATCCAATCTGCCACAGCGGTTGGGGACAAAAGCCGAGTCAAGTGACTCCTTTTCCTTGTGTGAACTGAGCACAACTGTCACAGGTACGCACAAAGGCACCTCAGTTCTACGTAAGATCACGAACGACAACAAGTAACACAACAGTTAGTCAATAAAGGGAATGGGAGTATTGGTACAGCACATTTATGACCATACACCCCCCTACCCCCCCTCTATTCACCAATAAAACACGGGTTACACTGGTTATAGGATCTTCCCAACGACCCCCATATATCTCCTTATACGACTGTGTCACACCTCCCCTGACTGCGAGTACTTGCACAGCCGCTCGGGGAGAGAAGCACGGTGTGAAGATTAAGGGCTCCGGTGACAGGGGGCGGCTTTACCGCTGTGGTCAAGACTCGTTGAACGCGTGCAGTTAAAAAGGAAAGGAAAAAGAATGCAGAGGATCTGCATTGGTTGATCTTTCTTATCTGACGGGAGGACGGTGCGTTTTCTTTTTTTTTTTTTTTTTTTTGACGTCCTCGCCGGCCACTTAGGACGCGCTGCCTGCGCTTTCACGCGATCCCCGAGGGAGTGGGTTCTGTCAACTGAAACAGGACAGAAAGGACACTGCTCCCGGGCCACGTGGGCATATCTGGCGGACGAATCACATCGGGACGTCTGCAATGTGAAACAGAAAGACTCCTGGCAGAGATCAAACCTCGTCAACCCCCGAAAAAAGCAACTTCATTGGTTCCATTTGACAGACATGTCGTCTGAAGATTGTCCCGCACACAACGGAGTCCTGTTTTCTGACCCTGAAGCTGAAAGAAGTATCGTTCTTCTGGCTGTTTATTTCTAACGCCTTCACATCAATAACACCAAATACTCAGTGGCGTTATTCATGGCAACGCCTTGCTCTTCAGTTAATTGTGTCTGGCTACACAGCATGTAGTTATAAACTCACCATACTGTTGATATCTAATAATACTAAATGTTAGAAAAACAAAAATCCTCACGGCGGGCTCGGATTTCAGGGCAGATTTTTCTCTAAATCGCCCCTCTAGAGAATAAGGGGAAAAGTTCTGGTCTAAGCCCCCAGTCGGGACAGATGTTCAGCCTGGAATATGTGCCAATGTGAGCTGTTTGCAGATGAGATCTCACCCTTGTGACCTGCCTCCAAACGCCATCAGAACAAGAGGGCTGCTTTTTTTAAAAAGGGGTTTGAAGGCGGTGTGGCCTTGAACGGACGATGCCAACCATACAGATTAAGATTTGTGGGAGGGGGAGGAATGTGTGTAGAGACGGTGTGATTGAGACACAGCGAGAGAGAGAGAGAGAGAGAGAGAGAGACTGAGCCGATGAGCGGATTTCGAGTCTTTTGGGGTGGCTTCAAATCAGGCGTTAACTCTTAGACGGCACGCTCAAGTATACCACTCATTAATCTTCAGAAATAAATTGCATGTCAAGATGAAAAGCTTTTTAGGTGTGAATGCTGACCATTAAAATGCCATGGTTTATGGTTCTGACACTTTGCTTTCCAAGCGGTTTTAATTTGTATTATTTTTTTTCTCTCCGGGACAAAGGCTCTTTCACATCGACTAACAGATTAATATTCCAGGACGGAGCGGAGCGGCTTGTTTATCTTCTATCAGATGCGCGATCTCAAATACAGACTTGAGTGAACTCAAGGGCGAAGCGAATACCCGAGGAGGTCTCGAGCACTCGCTTCCGCATCGAGCCGCACCTTCTCCTCTGTGTGACTCACCAGCTCGAGCCTTTGGAAATCGGTGTCAAATTCAAATACGCACCATGACGCGGATGACGCCCCCCCTCATCCGTTTCCTGAGATGTGTCCGCTCGGGATCTGGAAGGATGGATTTCTAAAATGTCGGCACCCCCCCCCCCCCCCCCCCCCCCTCCCGCCCTTCCCCCCTTATCCTCACCAAT
Organism: Pungitius pungitius; assembly: GCF_949316345.1. Taxonomy (NCBI): domain Eukaryota; kingdom Metazoa; phylum Chordata; class Actinopteri; order Perciformes; family Gasterosteidae; genus Pungitius; species Pungitius pungitius. Next base: position 15,000,991 of record NC_084901.1, read on the forward strand.
GCAGTAGCTGAGAATGATGGACAGGACCACAGCTATCCCCACGGCGACCAGGGCGGTGCACTTCCAGGAGCAGTGCTTAGGTGACTTCTTGAACTTGAAGGCCCCTCTGGACAGAGTGTTTCTGGGCAACGGACGCGCCGGTGTGGAGTAAACCGTCCCCGTCGCCATGGTGTAACCGGGGGCCGCCGCGCCGAAGAAAGGGGTCGTCCCCGTGCCCGTCTTAAAAAGGAAGTGCCTGCAGAGGATGGGGGGGAAAGAAAAAGTTCTTGAGTTCTACACAAAAAACAACTTATATTTGTCACAAAGGCTCCAAGCAAGTCAAAAAATGGCCACGCAACCAAAGAAAACACTGAAATACAGTCCCATGAGTATCCCACTGGAATAGAAACATATTCAGTTTATTCCTGACATTGAAAGAGGTGAACAAAAAGCACCTCATAAAAACAATCATCTCCCACTTGCCCTTTTACAACTGGGCCTTTGCTAATAGCCCATTATACCTGGGGTAATTAAGAGGGTTTAATCAAATGCACTACAGAGTGATGGTCCTATTAACTTATAAACCCCCTCGTGAAAAGCTCTTAAGTAAATGAATTAAGCCTTGTTGCCACTCTTGCCTCTACTTAAAGATTAATACCCAAATGCCTCCAGGCTTATGGGGACAACCAGAGCAATTGGGCAGATTGACCATGGATTCTAAATGCTCCTGCCTTTCAGAACTGCACCATTTCAGCTGGGACACTTTGTCCCGTTTTGATAAAAGATAAGGCTGGTCGAGCGATATTCACCAGAAAGATAATATCTTTCAAATCCCCCAAAAAAGGGCTGATTGATAAAACTTACACACATCGCAGACGTATAAAACAATCGAATGAACTATTTGTGCAACACAGCCTTTTCTTTTCATCTGAGCGTTGCTCGGTGGGATTCATCTCCTTCAATTTTCCAGAATTGCGCAGAATTACACCTGAGACAAAGCTACCGACCAAACTACCCACCAATATGTTTGTTCAGCTGCAGCAGTTGTTAGTGCCTCGCTTTCCTCAGCGTGAAAAATGTGGCAATAAGAGCTAAAATTTGGTAAAGTAAGATACATCTCAAAGTCTGACAAGTGTAATGGATTGCAGGAGGAATGTGTTGCCATGGCAGCCGGCGATTTAAATACCCAAATACACTTAGAAAGCATCAATTAATCGTGCGGCATCTGGGAAGTCCCTATGCAAGTTTTGTATAGGCTTTTTAATCCCAACTGTGAATCCGTATTACAAGAGCTTGAGAACCGCTAATTAGGCGCTTAATCTGAAGATGAGCCGATAAGGAGTGAAATCCGATGTGGTGGCACTTACTAATGACGGTGTCCCTGATTATTTGATAGGAAGAGGAGGGTTGGACAAACTAAAATGTTCTTTTAGCTGGTCAAGATGTTGACTCAAGACTTTCCGATGATTGTGGTCCAAAAACACACTTAGATATTTATTAAATTGTTTTATCAGGTTTTTTTGTCATAAACCAACAACACAATGCATTGCTCACATCTCCGCCCTGCTGCTGATATATCAACGACTCCATCTCCTGTGAGGGTATCGCAGGCCCAAAACCTCCTTTGATCAATGCTTGTCTAAAAAGAACAAATGTCAGGTTTGGATGGTCTGGCTCCTTGTTGCCCTGATTGACACATGCTGTCGTGGGCGGGTTCCATTTAAAGGTCAGAGAGCGTCACCGCTGGAATGACAATGCTCAGGGCGCCTGCAAAACCTGGGACAGGTTCGGATTCTTCAATCTGGAACAATCTGCAGTGTTGCTGCAGCAGACACAGACACAGTAATACACGCTGGGGTCTGAAATTAGGTCAGAACCTGTCTGAGAAAGACGTGCAGTCAGACAGAGTTAAGAGCAAGTGGATGCAATCGGATGATGTAGACAGAAAGAGGTGTGATCCTGTGAGTTCATCTCTATTAAAGGGAGGTTACTAGCTACTCTCTGCAAGTTGCAAAGATGACGCAAAGACAGTTGTGCCTGTGAATAAAATATCTCGAATCTACTAGGGCTCTTATTTACAATAAGCACAAAAAACATCAATGGCACGTCCAATGCACATCTGTAGCACGGTCACATGCAGAGGGCAGCGACTAAACTAAATAATGCAACGCCGATAATGAATTTGCAAAAAAAAGAAGAAACATATGTAAACAAATTGTTTATTTGCAAAATGTAGTTGATTGAAACATCCAAGTGCACGTATCATTACCAGAAACATATGGCGCGCTGTGGGTGGGTTACAAACTAGAGAGTCAGCCATATTCCAGTCATTTATATCCCTTTCGCTTTGCACGCTGTCAGAACCTGTGTGTACCAGCGTCAGCGGGACAAATTCCTCTGCTGGACATTTATTGCACTCGGCGTTTAATGTAATTCTGGTGGGGTTTTTTTTTTTCTTCTTCTCTACGGAGTCCGAGGTCTAAAGATGAAATGCTGTCGGACATGATTAACAAACAGCGGACCGGTGTAAATGTCCGCGCCCGGTCGAGCTGGCTAATTGATTACAGCCAGTGTGATAGAACAAGCCACATCACTATGCTAATCCCGCCGGGGCCGAGCGATAGCGATGTGCTGCGTGTTCTTTTGAGCGAGCGAGAGGGACAATCAAGAGAGTGTGAGACTGAGAGGCAAAGAGAGCAAATGAATGGCTGCGTGTCGGGCCGCGATCGCCAGTGTGTGCACGCCTGTCTGTGCACGCCTGTCTGTGCACGCCTGTCTGTGCCATTGAGGAGCCGGTAGCACAAAAGGCAGCAGCCAGAGCCCCGGCCTCCTCTGCTCCCACAAAACGTCGCTTGTCATCGGGGTGACATTTGAAAACAATCCCCGCAGAGGACAAAAGCCTAAACTAGAGAGTGGGTGGGTTTGTCCACGGCTAAAGCTGCAGCTGGAGGGGCAAGGGGAGGGTTGGGGGGGGGGCGCAAGTGGAGACAAGGCGAGGAGCGGCCCTTCGGAATATGTAATCTGCCTATTAGCTGCTGTTCTGTGTTAGCATTAGCATTTCAAGGTGAGAGCTGGAATAATGAGGTTGCTTCAAATCCGCGGTCAGATACAAAAGGGAAAAGAAGAAGAAGAAGAAAAGAAAACGGGCTACAGATGTTGCCCGGCATCCCGGCGACTCGTTTTCGCGCTCGCCGCCCGCCCGCCTGCCCTCCCCCGGATCACCACCTGCCCTCTCAGCGAGGGGGCCTGTTAGCAGGTTCTATTCTGGTAGCGCTAGCCTCCGCGCCCATGCAACGGTATTTGTGTGCTGTGCCGTCTAGCCCACGTACGCCAGCGTGGGGCCATTTGGAGACGCTGGGATTGTTTTTGGAATTGGAAAGTATTACTGTATGTTTAACGCAGGTTTTGCATGAGTAAGAGATAGAGCTCTCGTATTCACACATGCGAGACAAAATTGGGGCGACATGTATTTAGCAAATGGGTCATATGAATATCTTTTCAAATTACTCCTCACTCGCTTCTACACTCAATGGGAAAATTCATCTGGACCAGAAGCCTCAATAAAGGGGGAACGATTGCAGGACTTTCGGAATACCAGACATTGTGTGCCTGGCTCTAAAGATGTTGGCAAAATAAATGAAAAAAAAAAAAAACTAGGCCTTAAGGACTGCCACTTCGTCCACACCTCTTCCACTCTGCCGGGTGCCCTGCCATCATTTCCTCCCTTTTCTATTCCCAAAGGCCAGCTGCCCGCTCGCTTACACATGACTAATCAGTCCGGGTGCCATCACGACACCGTGGCTGGAAGTACAGGGGGAAAAAAAGTAAAAATATTCCCCTCTGATGTGAAGCAGAGCACACGCACCGAGCACACGCACACTAACCGAATCCTACTTGGATTAAATCTTATTTTTTGCCCCTTAGAACAATTCCAACACGTTTTCCATCAGGGAAATTGTGCCGTCCGCGGGACACCGTGCCACACGATGATCACAGAGCCAGAGACATAATTTCATTTCACAAAAGGGGTCCCTTGACAACGGGAATCCAACCGGGATTGACAGCACATTTATAACTGCGACACGCGAGGACTCTGAAGACTCGCGGCTGTCATAACGACTCTTTCCGGGCTGAATCTCATTGGACGTAAGTGACAAAAGAAAAGAAAAAACTCGAGTGGGCTCTGAAGGACGTACGCCGTGGAGGAGCAGAGACCTGAACCGCATCTAGCGGAGCACTTATGGATCCCACAGATTGCATCATAAAGGCGTCACAAATACTAATTTCACACGTACCGGCGTCTTCTATTGGAAACGATGATTAAGGACTGCTCGGGAATAATTAACACGTATGTGAATTAGTCTCTAGAGGGACATGGCAGTGCATTTTTTTAATGAAATTCGATGGAATACTTGAAAATATCTCAAAAAACATTCCGGTGAAGCCAAGTGCTTAGCGAGGGGAACCCAAGGGGTTTAGTACAAGTACTCTGCGTACTTTAGAGATCGGGGTGTCTCCTGTGCACTTTAGAAATTCCAACGAACGGCAAGCATTATCACTGCTGTGCTACCAACTAATTGAGCCCTTTAAATGGAGTGGTCCGTGTAGGACTGAAGCAGAACAAAAGCAAAAGAGAGTGAATTCAATGAATTATCTGAAGTGGAATATCTGCATTTCTCATAACTGGACTTGTCCTTCTTAATGCTACTAGGTGACGCACCTCCGTGTCCGTAGGTCCACAGCTAGTCCTGCATTCTTCACCCATCATCCTAATGTCTGTGGTGCTCAGTCGCGGTTGTAGTTATTCACATATTTTGCGCAAACATAACTTTTGACATTCGCGATGTGGGCTGTAACGATCGCTAACGGACGCAGCACGGAGGGAGGCTAGCTAGTTAGCCGTTAGCAGGCCAGTGGGCAGCACGGTCCTGGTGTTGATTTGGTTTAATGAGCTAACAACCAAAAAACAAAAGTCGCAAACAACGTGAGATTTGTTTCCTTTTTTCCTGAGCTGTAAAAAGACTTCCTTTGTCAGACTGTTTCATATTTATAAAACTGCTAAAGAAAGTGAGCCAAAATCCAACTGCGCGTCTGACAGTGTGATCACAGCGAGATCTGTGACTCACGATAATGAGCCGTAGTTATAGTTACAGTAGATTCTGAGTGCAGCACAAAGAACACCGGAAGCTTTTCAAAGCAAAAGCTAGCATTGAGTCAAATAAGCACACTTGTGCTTTAAAGACCAGCCGGTTGAGGGGGGGCACACACATAATTCATTACTGCTAATTGCTGTGAAAGTAGCTGACGCTGTCAAACAAGTGCTTTATTTCCAAGGAGGTCTTGTCAAAGGAAATTTATTAAACAAGAGTATTACATTGTGATTTATATTTGACTTTATGTTTAATCAACCGTCTTGTACAGAATAATTTACTGCCTGCACGTGTGACCCCATTTACTGAGAAATATAATCAATGTCAAGGTTTTCAAAAGAGACTCACATTGCTGAGGCCACCTGAGTACATGCTGAGCCGGGCCCTTCCAAGCCCGACCCCCCCCCTCTGGAAGGCATCCTAATAAATACTTTCTGAAGCTTCTGTTTACATTTCCCAACCCGGTGGTTTTCTTGACGTCTGAAATTACGCGGTGAACCGGTGTCTTCCCTTTTGGCCCCCGGGGCCCCCTCCCACCGACAAGCACTTGATTTAGGGCCCACTGTGGTGATGGTGATTTATGCCTCCGCTGATGATAGGTGTGCACATATTGTTTTGTCGATACGACCGGGACAGCTCAAGGTCACATGCGCGGTTAGCATTCAGTCACTGCATCCCCCCCAGAAAGTGAACCCGCCGGGGCGTTTGATCCCGTCAGATCACAGGAGGTTGTTGCTTTCAAAGTTTACTATCGGTGCCTCTGAAAAAGGGGGGCCGTCCTTCCAGGGAAATAAGGCTGGAGCGCAATCATCTACTCAAGGCCATTTCTGAGTCACAGCGCAATGAAACCACACTTGAGCGGCCTGATTAAGACAAATGTGATGTGTGTTTCAAGAGGGAAAACTTGGCAGCGGCTCTCTGACAAAAGTAGTGTCTCGCACAGCTATTTTTTGATGTAGCCCCGCAATCCCCTTTACGGATTTGACCTTGGTAAATTCAGAGCCTCCGATATCCACATCATTCCCTCTAATCAGGCACTGTGCTGTGCTGTCGCGAGTGTCTAATTTGGTGATAATTGAGGGCGCACACAAAAAGCAAAAAAAAAAAAAAAAAAACACTTGACAACATTATTCTCAACTGACGCGAAAACATGGAACTCAGCGGGACACGACATTATGCCACGCACAATTTGTGTCATGGTAGTTTAAGCCTGATGAGGTGTAGGACTTAAAATGGGTTTAAACTCAAGTAGCTAAAATCATGGAGTGAATCGTGATTTTATTATTCACTTACTCTCAGAGGAGGAGAACAAAAATGAAGACTAAAATCACCACGGAGGGGGGGGGGGGGGGGGGGGGGTTCACATTGTCTTGGTGAGGATGTAGTCCACCATAACACTCAAGTTCATGTTAGTCCCAACGCATTTTAAGAGAAACATGCTTCAATATGTCACCCACCTGCTCTCCAGGGCCACATTGCTGCCCAGGACCCAGCTGTCCTGCAGCTGGACGCATTCCGCCGCCGCGCTGTGCAAGTCGGTCGCCAGGCCGGCTGTGGGCGGCGGGCTCGGGCTCCTCCGGTTGGCCAGCGAGCTCCGGCTCAGGGACGTGACGGACGGGTGGTGCTTGTGCGGGGGCGGGGCCGGCGGCAGAGGAGGCGGGCCTTGCTGGCTGGAAAGGTGGTCGCCTGGATTGAAGGGAGAGAGACATCAGGTTGTGTGTTCTTACTTTGGTTTTTTTTGTTTTGTTTTTTTTTGGTGGGGGGGGGTTTGCAGAGAGCAGATGGCAGGAACACGATGCCTCGTGCGTGTGTGTGCGATATGACAGCATACAGCCACTCAACAGACCCACAAAAGTAAATACAACCGAGAGCGAGACATTAAGACGAGATGCAACCACTGCAGAAAGGAGGGAAGTGAGGGCTGCTTTTATGGGGGACACACACATAATAATTGTCGCCAAAACGCCACGCGGCTGACAGTTGGGTTCTCTTAAACAGAAGGTCACTTAGGGAGGCAGCTGTTCTTTTATGGGCGCTTAACGCAATGTTTCACGTTTGATTACAGCCAGAGAAGACTCTCAAATAACTAATGACCAGAACATCCATTAGAGCTCTGAGAGAACAGGTTTTCCAATTTCACACAAAGCTGTGTAATTGGCCCCCAGAATGGCATGTGGTGATTATCTATCCATCTTCCCTGTTTAAAAAGGTAAAAACCCACAGTGCTGACAATTGTGATTTGCTCCAATGAGCCCCAAATGGGTATCGTCTTTCTTGCCTTACAGTGGCACCAGAAGAGGGAGAAAGCCGGGAATTGTGTCTTTTAAGAGCCGTTGTTTTTCGTTTTTTTGCATTGACAGCATAGTTTTATATACGGCCTGAAGGAGGACATTTCGTAGCACACAGACGCCGTCAGTTCCATCGATTTGTTTGATTCAACCTTTTGCTTTGTCAACAACGCACCGCGGCCTTGTGGACTTTTGGAGCCACGAATCCCGACCCGCTCTGCGCATACGGAGCCACATTCACTGCGAATGACCACGTAACAGCCGTGCAATTGTTGTCCTTGTCCTTACATGCTTTTCCTTCTCATTGTGTCCGTCTATGCAGAAAATAAGCCGTTCAATAAAAAAAAAAGAAAGCCTTGAATTTGCAAATAAACCCCATTCAGTGCTTGGAAATCATTTCCACTGCTTTGGAGTAAAAACCTACTCAGGCACACTGCAGATTATTTCTCCCATTTAGGCTAAGGAAGATTGTAATGAGAGTAATTCTGGCAGCCGAGCTGAAACAAAGTTATGTTGACGTTTGTACATCATTTTCTACGGGTTTATTTCTTATTCATTAAGGAATAGATTTTTTGAAACCTCAGTTTCATCTGTATCGAAACAGACAGAAAGACAGACTAACCGCACAATCAGGTGTGACAAGAGTGCACAGTGCCAGTGCAGGAGGCCAATCTAATATTAATTGATATCTGATTAGGCTTTGATCAAACCCAATCAAACGTGATCCCCTCATCAGGACACGTCACCTCGTTTAAAGGCACTTTGAAATCCCAACACACAAATGAACCGCGACGCCCACATTTGAGAACCCCGCGGCGGCCACGACGCGCCGATGATGAGTCCGAGGCATGCTGCTGATCCTCAGGAGACGCACGGAGTCACACACACACACACACACACACACACACTGCTCCAAGGTGCAAAGAGGGCTAATAGAAATATGAGGACCGTCCACCGCGGCCGGCTCGGCTTCACCTCCGGACCTCGTTCCATCGCATGAGCCCACGTGCGCCACCGGCAGAAGCATTTTTCACACAGCCAGAAGACGCCGGCGCTACGGTTCAATGTCATGGGGGAGGGGGGGGGGGGGGGGGGGGGGTGAAGGAGGACATGCGATCCGATGGGCTCTGAGAAACCGGCAATGATCTCACGTGGCGGTAAATGGAATGTAGAAGGATCCGTTTTAGAAGTCAATTTCTATACGCCTGCAGGTCATGATGAGCATACGCGTAATGCATTATAATGTGATTATAGAACTGTATCATTCTAGACTATGAGGCTTCATAGCACAGGCATGACGTAACGTTTAATAATTACAACTAAGGTCAAGCAGTACAACACGTCGGGATTGCTGGTCACTGGCAGACATCGTTTTGCATCGTAGTGTATAATAATCCCCTTTGTTGTAACGCCGTGCATTGTTTTCATCATCAATAAAGATGTTGATTACAAATGACCCTTCGCTGTCAATGTTTACCTTAAATAAAGTGAGAAAAAAGTGAATTTATTAAATAACAATGCAGAACATTTGGAAAATAATTAATAATTTACTTAAACCAAAGAATCTTTGAGAGTAACGTATGACCACATTGTAATAATGTATCAATGGGAATTATAATACTTTGATAATTGAATGTTTCATGACGATTGTATTAAAGCATTTTGCAACTAGAAATATGAAGCACTATCAGCAGATTGTAACACAAAAACAAAGCAGGTTTATTACGGGCTGCAGACGTCATACAAAGTGCTCCTGTAGGGGAAATGTCCAATTCATTTAATTCCATTTCAGGAGAATAAACCACAGAATCGACTTGAGCACATCTCTATCTATCTCTCTCTATTTTTAAAAATCAAACCGCTGCCTTTGTTGCCGTGCAGAAAAACATCTTCTCTTATTGACACCCACACATGAAACAATGCGCATCACAGATAGAGACACAGGACGGATATCGCACACATCGGCATCCATTTGTCTTCATGTCTCCATATTGATCTAGTGGCATTTAGTTCAAGCAGGCATCTTGATTGGCCTCGTTAATCTGCACTGCTTGTCACTCTGAAAAACGCAATTTTGTGTACAATCCCATCCAACACATTCAAATACTTGCGCTTCAGGTGCATTATGGGGGTTGTGAATAGCGCCGGCACAGCAGGCGGGAGATGAGTTTCAACACGTCCAAGCGGTCTCACTTTCGGGACTTCATGGCTTTATCTTGAATGATTTTATGATGAATCAACGTGTAAAAAGTGACGCCTGAAGCGCAACAGGAAGTAAACCATTTTTCTTCTTTCGGTGAAAGCACATGCTGAGCACAACAAAAAACACACAATCCCCTAAACCTTCAAACGTGCAGAAAATCTGACTGCATAATCCCACAATGTACCAAGGGAACACGGGGCCCCATGAAGTGAATTAACTCTGCTGTGTATGTACTCTGGAAAATGCACACAAAGCCTAAAAATATGGTCCTCCACCTGAAATGCTGCTCTTGAAGTGGCCCTTAAACGATGGAGTCAAACCCTGATTACGTTCTCTTTGTTCAGTGGAGCTAAAGCAGAAAAACAACAACGTAAACTAAAATGCATATTTAAAATGTATACTTTAACAAGGGAAATATTGTCTGTAGCTTCTGCACTGTGGAAAGGAATTTAGTGAAGTGAATGGAAAGGGATTTAAAATCGAATCATTCCTACTTGATTGGGCCGCTAAAAAGGGGGGGGCTTAGAATGTAGCGCATCTGCTTTACTATTTTCAAATGAAAATCATGGTTTTGTTTTACTTTCACATCAATGCCCTAAAAATACCCCAACATTTGTATCCAAAGCAACAGCTGTGGAAATAGATTTAAAATGGCTTCAGCTTCACCTTCGGGTTGAAGAAACACAGCCACGCACACAGAAAGGTGTGAGGCGGAACCACGCTGGGGGGGGTGGTGGGGGGGGGGGTTCACCCATGTTCAGCAACACATTCATACTTTATACATCTCCAACTAAAAACCTCAGTCCGTGTGGAGTTTAAGTGATTAATTATGCAAAATAAAATCGCAGCGAAAAGGCCGCTCTGATTCCTCAGATCTTTACTTATGCGAGACGGAGATCAAATGGTGCAGTGGTTGCTTAAAAAGGAGCACGTTGATGAGTTATCAGTGCGGCCAATCAAGAGTTGACTTCACCAGTCTAAATTTGAATACTTGAGTGAACATTCCAGTTCAGCGGGCATTCTCTGTGTGTTTTTAAAGCCGCGGGGGGCCAAGCAGGCTGAAATGTGGGCACTTTGAATCAGATTATCCACTGATGTGCGCATGCTGGATGGTGTGTTTTTTAAAAGATTAAGCACACTAAACAATGGACCTTTAAGAAAGCCTGGCATTGTCTTCTGTCGGGGCACAGAGGGAATTAAGCTGGCCTTTAAAGTGCAGGCTCGCCAACTGAGAAGGCAGATAAAACAGCTGCGTGCTTCATGGGCTTTGGCTTTGAAATGGGATCAAGACGGATGCCTCTTTTGCATAATTCCTCAACGTCATCTTATCATCGGATCCATCGGCAACACGCTGGAAAAAAAATAAAGTACCTTTGTGATAAATATTGCACGCCGGCGCTGAAATGACGGACTCATTCCCGTCTTAATGACGCTTGTCCAGCGAGCGATGGGTTTTTTTTTTTTCTTCACAGAAACACCACTTTGAGTGGATTTTTGTTTTAGCTGCTGGTAATGCTTCCGCTTTCAGAGGTTTAGGGACTCAATGCACAACAGTTCAAAGAGCAGTATGCGTGAACTAAAAATGTCCTATACTTATTAATAGATGGATCTTTTCATTTCTTCATCTGTCTGAGGCTCTCACTGCGTTGTTCGCAAACATGTTGTTGTTGGTTCTTGACACACTATTGTTCGGGCCTATTAGGATGAGTTCCCCCCCTTCTGAGAATCTCTTTTCTGAAGCATTGACGAGCCTGGAGTGCTGCGCGTAATGTTCCAACACAGTCTGCAGACAATTAAAAGCCGTTTTGCACTCACTAAGCTTTGCAAGCTTGGTGAAAGCCTTTTTGTATTCATTGTGTAAGTAAGGCAAAATGTGCTCGTGCCATTTTACTCTCCATTAAAGAGAGCTAACGGCATTGAGAGGGCGTTTGCTTTGACCGGCTCGCCCTTCACCAAAAGAGAACGGCATCAAAACAGGTCACCGCACTGTCCATCACGGCCGATTGCTTGCACTCTTATGGTCTTAATCAACTAATGTTTGACAACACGTAGTAAAAGAAAAGCGGGACGAAATCCCCTTTAAACAAGATGAATAAAGGATGGACGGCATGATAAAAACATGCCATTTGGACCAGCTGTGTTTATATATGTCAAATCAATAAACTCATCCTGGTCTTCTCCTCAGCACGGCGGCACTCTTCAGGAGAAAAGGAGACCGAAGGGGGGGGGGGGGACTCGGGAACTCAAGACCATTTGAACAACCTTGCCCTTGGTGGGTTCGGGGGGGGATTTACTCTGCAAAGAGAGCTGGCAATTTTCAGTAGCTCGGGGTTTTGAGAGAGAAATAAAAAAGGGAAGCTGTGTGAATTCCCTCATATTTCCTGCCACATACCTCCACTGCTCCCACAGCCCACCGACTTTCTATCTGATCAAAGGCCGAGACGGAGTTCAAGCTCTTTCTCTGCAGGCGGAACCAGGACGTAACCATCCTTTCAAGGGTTACATAACCATTGCATTATAGAACAATGAATCACTCCTTCTTCCTCGTACATAATGCACTCGTTACGTCATTGAGCCACACAGCGTTCATCGGCTCTAATTCTGATGCATATCCCAGACCGCCGCTCATCCAAAATGCATGATCTGTAAATAAAGTGACTAAGTTCAACCTAGTGGAGATACACCGGGAACACGGCGCTGTTTGTGCATCTCTCTCCCCCTTCTCTCTCCCTCTCTCTCCCTCCCCCAGACAGGGCTACAGATGGCCGATCATCATACAGATGATGACTGCCTAGCAGTCCTTTCTGACAGCTCTCGGATTACATAGCAATTACACTCCTTCTCAAAAGCTGCTTGGACAAATTAGCCTTCTGACAAAACACGTTGTTGTATTTATTCATGTGTGGAGCAGCTTCGGCCTCCTCGTCTGTGTTCACACCTCGGTTAAACGCTACTGATGCAAACTTTAGCGAGGTGAGCCAGGCCAGCATCATGTTTGGTTTAACACGAAAAAAAGAGTTTATATGTTTGCTTGAAAAGTCATTTTCCATTTCATTTTGACTTTAAAAACAGACCGAAGTACCAGAGCTCAGAGTACCAGAGCATCAGTCGACTTGTGACATTTTTCAGCATATTAAGAAACTAACGAACCTGCCCGGCCTCTAATCCATCTGCCTCCAGATCCCCAAATCACCAACAAGCACGAGGCGAATGGAGACCTCTGCGTGCGTCCCATCTTCTAACCCTCCATCCCAGTGGATGTAGGAGTATTGCAGCACGCAGCCTTAAGGTGGAGGTGCTTTTGACACGCTCGCCTTTACGATTTGACATTTTCTTTTTTTTCCTTTTTCCAAGGAACAACAACAACAAATCAGCGCTATTTTTTCTGAACTGTGAGTCACTTCCCCGACTCCAGCGATATGGATCTGGATCGGTAATTGCACAGAGAAGGCTGTGTACATCATCTCGGGGGTCATAGAAATGTGACGTGTGTGTTCCTCCCCTCTCATTTACAGCTCGCTTCCCCAATCACTTGAGGAAATAGTTGCTCGTAGTGCACAGTCTCTTCCAATGGCTGCTCTAATTGCATTTCCTGAGCAAATCTGTAAGGCGATCAGACAAAGGAAACTGTATCCGTCTAAAAATGGGAAAGCTTATCTTCTGCTGATTAATTGTTGGCATATTGTTCTCAACTGGATGCACTCCACTGGCACACATGAATAATGTTCACCTCTACTCGGAGACGACTTGAGGAGAATTCAAATTCTGCACATGGAAATAACGTCTCAGCCGAGGTCCAAGTGTCATATACTGACAAGACTGTGGAGATGAAAACAACAACACACTTACTGGGAGGACCAGACTAGATCAGCATTCCCTCTCGGACAAACAAATAGGAAACACAACACAATTTCACAGCTGGCCTGGTTAAAATGGAACCATTTGGATCTGATCAATTGGGAATTGTAAAGATGATTGACTGGTTAATAAAGTCACTCTGAGACAGCTCCAGCAGAGCTTTATATCAATGCAACAAATGATTACTTTGTTTATTCATTATTCCACAGCTTATCTTCTTGCTTGAATAAAAAGTGACAAAACCACCAAATATGAAGTTTACAAAATAAAGGAAACCATGTTGCGCCTGAGATGTGACTTTGCAAAGCAAATGATCACTTATGTCTTAACGGGGCGATTCATTCAGTGAGTCTTTCTGAGCTATTAATACACTTGTCATTTCAGGTCTGAAATAACACCTTAATTAAAATGACCATGCAGCTCGTCCCCCCCAGAGACGACACGAGAGGCGAGGCCGTGTCTCACCAGCGCACAACACGCCGCTGTGACAAGCAGAACGTCTTACAGCTGATAAATACATGGCGCCACACAGATTCCTCATTTGGCTTTGCAGCCTCCCCCCCCCCCCCCCCCCCGTTATCTACGACCACAATGAACAAACAACAGGCGTTGGCGCCTCCTCGCCTCCCCCTCGTCGACTCCTCCGAACATTCCCGCTCATACTTCTCTGAGCCAACAGTTCTTTGAGAGTCTGGAGCGGGCTGGAAATCCCCTGAGGCCGCGGCTGCAAATTCATATCGCATTGTGGCACCGCCGTTGGCCGAGAAGAATAATCAGACGACTCATTGGCAATTCATACGTCCGCCCCAACAACCAGCGCGTTCTGGCTGTGTCATACGTCGATACCCCCGACGGGCAGAGACCATAAACTGGATGTGGGCAAGCACATGTTTGGGTATGCAGTTCATGCACGTGTACACCCACACACCCACGTGTACAGCCCCCGCCACACACACAGACACACACACATTTTAAAGCTCATTGAGAAAAGCCCTGCAGCACTACTGATGTTGGGTGATTTTCCGTGCCAGCGCCCTGTGCTTCTCTACGATGCGACCCGCGTGCCCTCTGAGGCTCAACCGGTGGCGCCGCGCCGGAGGTCACCGCTGGAGTCTGCGAGCGCGATCATGCACGAGCCCCCCCCCCCACCACGAGGAAACCGGGCTCCTCGCTCGCTGCACGGAAACGGGTTCAAGTAGATTTCACGCCGTTGCCGCTGGAGTCATAAATCAGGTCAAATTGTACCAGGACGAATATGACTAATCTAAAGTTGACTCCAGAATGTGGCACGTATGTACATGACCTCCATCACTACACTATCGACTCATCGCACACAGCTCCAGTGTGGGAACAGTCAGTTTTTATTGTTCTTATCGAACAAGAAAAGTGCAGAGCGACAACTCAACTTAACTCAATATTTAATTCAGTGCAATATTTTGCTAAAACAGCCTAACAACAGAGAGTTGACTTTATTTGTGGTATTATTCATGTTTTATTAATTCATGAAAGGTCATGCTTTGAAAAAAAACAAATCTAATGTCTTAATAGAATCAAAAGTGAATTGTCTGCATTTTAAAACAGTCATTTTAAAAATGACAATAAAAATGACAATACTATGTTTATCACAATCCTTTCGAGGACAACACATCGTCTCTGCAAAGCAGACCCGGTGACAGGCGCGGGGTTTGTGATGTTTTGTCTTGCTATCAAATAGAAGACACCGTTCTGATCTGAGGACAAATCAACTCTAATGAGGACGGTTCTACTGACTAGGTCTCTGGAGGGAAAAGGCATTACGATTAATTAGTGAAACTGGTTTTTAAAGTTTAATCTGCCGTGCGGCCGTTGTTCATTTGGAACCCTTCTATTGCAGGGAAGTATAGTTCTGTTGCAGAGCGAGTCCCACACGTGTCGACTGCACAGTAATCCATAATGAAAGTGGACGGTGGGGAAGTCAGATGCGCCGTCGTTCAAAATCTCCGCTGCTGCTTTGCTTGAGAACAGAAGACCGGCCTTCATTCACCTTGGAAAACACCACCCGAAGCCTCATCTGTCACGTAGCGGCTGAAGCCCAACATTTCACTTTGTTTGGCAGACATTGATTTATTTTTATTTTTTTACCTCCAAGGTGTTGTCAAGGAGGCATCCAGCTCATACATACCTGCTGCGCTGCCCCCCACCCCCACCCCCCCCGAGGCTGCTTTACAAGGAATTGCAAGAACACACGCAGACACCAAAGGAACCCCGGAGCAAATACTGCATTTGAAGGCAGCCCCGAATATTGCCAGATGTGTTGAATCAGGACACCGGTGGGGATGAAGAGCCGGGCTTCATCAAAGCAGCGTTCCTCACTGCCCATTCGAGGTGTATGAAATGAGTGAATCCACATTCAAATAAGTTGAGAGCCCTGATGTGGTGGAGGAACAGTGTGTCACACGTCGTGTGAGGACGTACTGGGCTCGTTGCACACGGTCACTACAACACCGTGAAACCGTTTCATCAGATTTACCCAAACCTCCATCCATAAGGTTCGGCTATTTTCCAGCTCAGCAAGTCAGAAAACAGCAATTCATCAACCACTGTCTTACCACAACCTCCACTTGGCCCCACACACACACACACACACACACACACATGCAACCTAGTTGAGTCACACTTTATATTCATTAAGTGTCAAAACGTTATAACAAATAGCTTGCTTATAAAACCCCCAGTGAATCTTATTTAGGGATTTATTTGTCACCAGAAGAGAAGCGAACGAGGTGGCCTTGAAGGTAACATCCTTCTGCAGTTGGATCAGATTAAGCGGCTTTAAAACAGTAAACACTAATTATAACAGAGTCGATGAGCATTGCGCTCTTGTTTAGGTTTAGTTTATAATGACACGGCCAACTTCATGAAATGCAGGAAGCAGACAAGCATCGTAACGCTCTAATTAAAGCACTGCTGCCGCGTATCGAGGGCTGAACTAGTTTATTAGCAACACTCAAGACTCCACAGCCAAGCCAGCGCTTCTGCACCATTATTGCCAAACGATAAGCACATTTATTCATGGTTTTTAGGAACAAAATATTTGTATTGGACTTTCATATTTAAATAAACACAGCGCTGCTTTGGTTCCCATGTTGTGCTCGAGTTCTGATTACATACAAAGCTCTTCCCTTGAGTGATTGGTAGTTGATTATTTGTGAAGCACTAGCGCACTTAGCATTTCAATATTTGGTGGCTAACTCAAAGAACAGCTAAAGGCTTTCCATTAGTTTTGCACGTATTTGTCACAACGAAGGATTTGAGACATTCAAACTTTGACTTGTTGATGCCGCTGGATGACAATTTAAGGGATTAACAAATGTATTACAAATCATGCTTAAAGGGAGGGGGGGGGCAACACTCTGAACTAAATGTCATGGTGATCCATCCTAATAAAATATAACTCAAAACCACAAATGCCAAGCTGCTGGTGGCGTTGGAGGACGTCTCAGTAAAGTCATTAAGACACGGCGCCTGGGAGACATGGATGTTTGAGGGAACATTGTTGCCCTTCGTACAACAACAACGTGGTTGAAGGTATTTCAGCCCGGATTAAAGTTCAGCTGTCCAACAACAGAAGAAAATGCAGAAGAGAACTACTGGAAATGGTAAATGTTTCCTTTTGGTCTGAAGCACTCAGCAAACCTTCTCTCGTTCGTCTCTGGGATCGATCTCAGTTCATTGGTTTCGTGTTGTGTTTTAGCAACACCATCACCAGTTCAAGAAAAGGTCAACCAAACGTATCGCCCAACGTTGTGCACCTTTAGTTGAAGGAACAAAGTCCGCATCTCTTTTTCCAAACGACAGAGAGAGACACAGGCGGCGTTTGCTTGTTGCTTGGAGTGAGCACCACGATAAATATCCTGAAAACGAGCGAGAACAACCTCATCATTCCTCAACAGGGGTGGGGGCTGGGGGGAGCTACATTGTTTCCCTTTGCAAGGCTTCGGATTGTAACACGGCGACTCGTGGAACGACATCCACTAAATATTTGATACGTAAAATGTCGTTTTTACTGGAGGTAAAGGCATAAGTAGCAAAAAAGATCATTTAGGCTAATGGTTGCAAATGCAATCATTACTATCTAATGGCTTTCATGAGTTAAAGTAGACTAGGCCTGCTCTAATAAACCTGATGAAACGCTGTCTCCATAATGGAAATTCATCCGCATCTCTCCTGCAGCTTCAGCATCTGATGTTAAATTTGTTTTTCTTCTCTTCTTTTTTTTCCCCCCTTAACAACAACAACTCCACAAATACATTTTGACGCATTTATCCGGATAAACTAGCTGAGGTGAATGCGTCTTTGTGTTGGGGGGGGGGGGGGGGGGGGGGTTTGCAAATGGTGTTAACAAAACAAGGGCAACAGGATAGCAGGGAACAGATCCATTATGTTCCCTGAGCAAATTCCCCATTTAGCCTCTTCATATGATTCAACGAGGCTAAGCAGCTCTGCAGTTTGGTTGCCGTACGTGTAAACTATGCAATTTGCCTTCCGTGTCACAGCAGGCATCAATTAGCACCTCCCACGCGCCTCTACATCTGAACTCCATCAATTTTGGGCCTGTGCTGCTCGGAACACGATGTGAATCTGTCACGACTCGAGTGAACGGAAGGACACGTTCAACGTGTAGGAGCGCGCTTATTGCCCACCTTGGGCTTTTAAATCAGGAATAATTATCAGGCACTGTGCTTCATCGTTACAGATGGAAACAGTATTCATCGCTGATCCATTAAGTGTATGATGGAACGAAGAAAATATATATTTTGCCTGGGAGGCACATGGATTTCCTAATTATACCCCGCCTGTGTAAAGCAAGGTCTTATTTGCACAGTTTCTCCAGTAATGAAAACAAAGGATTATCCCTGCACCATTGCATATTTGAAACACATTCACATGGATAATGAAATTAGCTGAAATCATAAGATGCCCCAGATACAGCAGCACAAAAGTTCAGGGTTGTTATCATGATCTATTCCTGAAGTCTTTACATTGTTGTGCACATGTTAACAGTTTACATCAATGTCAATGACTTGTATATACACAATGCATACATTAACATAATAGTGCACGTTATATGATATATGCTGGGTTGTCTTTGTTTTTTGCTGTATGTCTCTTTCCATCTTTACTGGAATCATCTCAGATGTTGAAGCAGTATTTCTTGATTATGTACACATGCAGTTGCACATTTTGCTGAGATTAGCTCACATTTTATTGTACCTTGTAACCTCATCTGTGTGACAAGTCACATCAATAACAGTAAGTTAAAAAGTTTTCTAACCCAATGAAAAATCTAGAAAAAACACTCATCAAAAACCACCAGTGTCTGTTTCTGTCCCGTGACTTGGACTATGATCGTAGTTGTTTCAGACCTCAGTCATATTTTCGACGCGGGGGCTAATTACCCCCCCAGCTGTGTTTGGAATGGTGCCTTCTAAATGAACAGATAGATGTGATTCTACCAACAGGCCGTTACCACTGAGGTGTAACACCGTCGCTGGACCCAACCCCCCCCCCCAGGCCTCCGTTACATCTCTGACGCTCAATAACAGCCTGCATTGGATATAGTGGTCACATAAGGGGATTATTTTGGTACCGAATAGTATATTGCGGTATATCACACTAAGCCCAACTTGTTTTTTGAAAAAAGGTCAAAGTTTGCCTTTTTTCCCCTGGAAAGAAATGACTGCTTTGCAGTTTGCTGGAAACAGCTGCTTCGTGCGTCATCGTTTGCAGCAGAAGGTGCATGACAGAGAAACGTCTCTGCGGTGGGAGACGCAGCTCGTCCTTCAGCTCGGCCTTAATCATGTTTGCTTTGCCTCAATTAGATGAGGGAGGCGCGTCGTCAACGCGCGAGCTTCCTCGCGTCTCCTCGGATGCTCCCTGTGCTCTTCCCTCCCGCTCACCAAATGGCAGCCGTAGGAGGCAGAGGACGCCTCGTGTTCACGCCCGGCCAAGTCATTTCACACTGGAACACATCCATCAGAATCGGGGTCGTTAAAAAAGCCAAGATGAGACTGACAATGGAAACTGAGAAGTGAAATCTGAGAGAAAAGCCGGCAGCATATGGCTTCGTGAAACCATCATTTATCAGTTCATAAAAGGCAGAAGCCGGTCTTCTGTTGCTAGGCTTAATATTCCGTGACCACTCTGTGTGTAATTCGTTAGTCTTGACCAGATGAAGCGACGCAATGGGTGTCGTTACGGCTGCGGACGCGCAGCTGGCGCCGCAGTACCGAACCGTGTCTTGTTTCGGCCATAACGCACAATGAAGCGTCACTGTGTGCGTGCGCTTTTCCTCGGGTCCATCGATGGCATCGCTCCTCTTCCCTTGGGTTCCCGTCCCAGTATATGACGCCGCAACGTGACGGGACGCAACATTTACGCAGTCTGTGAAGCTACAGCAATGTTGCAGTTTAGATTGATAACAAATCCGGACCTGCATGCAGCAAAGGGAGTCAATAGACACGCTTCACAGCCTGCAATACTGGACACCATTTGATGCCACAGTTGATCACGCAACGTTCTATCAAGGGTGGATGTTTGAGCTTGAATGATGTACTTTTATCAGAGGGAAATAACCATTCCACAAGGGTAAGGAACTTTCTCCAAAACCCCGACGTGCTCTGGACGCGGCAAAAATATCGAGCGACCTCATCCTGATGTTGGTACAAGACACTGTCAATAATGTAATCCCTATGATTTAGTTAGAAATCACATCTGCCACGTGCAGGTGAAGGCCACTTTGCCTCCTACATATTCATAGCCGGCAGTATTGACTAAACGTCTAGCTCGGCTAAAGGCACAGTGGGACGTAAGAAACCAGCGGATCAGTTGGCGTGACTTTAAGCAGCAGAGAAATGCACGCGGGAGATTGCGGGATTAGCTGTGAAAGCTATATGCTAACGCCGTGTCTTCGCTCAGGCCCCCCCTGGCACCGAGGACTCGCTGTAGCAGACGCTCTGCAGACTCCCCGAGGGGAAACAGAGTTTGAGAGACTTCAAAAGTATCCCTTCGCCGTTAGCGGCTAGCAGTTAGCAGCTAGCAGCTAGTCAAAAACATGAATGTTAATCACACCTGTAGCGAGGAGACCCGCGGCACGAGAGGGTCGACGACTTGCCGAGACGGAACTACGCGTCTACGCAGAACCCCGTGTGTTCCCACGGTGGCGACAGAATCTCATTGTCGGGCGTTTAGTCGGATAAGGTCGCACACCTGAAGGGATTAGCGTCTGCTTTTCATCAATGTAATGCTTTAAAAACCGGTTCAGCAAAGGTGCGGTGGATCCACCAATTTAAATGCTAAACCTCTCTCTCTCTCTCTCTCACTCGCTCTCTCTCTCTCTCGCTCTCTCTCAGAAGATTGGGGCCGAGGGCTAAACACATACTGATAAACAAATCAACCCAGCTGTAAGGACTATGAGCGAGGGACAACAAACGAATGACCCTCGCAGCGTTATTTGTACACAGAGCACTGAGGAAATGGCGATATGACTCCAAGTGTTTGAGGTGAGAGGCCTCGTTCGGCGTGATAACGCTTCCGGTGTCAAGGTCCTCCGCTAGAAAGAGTCGTCCTGAGGAACTGTACTCGGGTGCTAAATATGCAAGCGGGACTTTGTGATAACGGCAGGAGGCGGCGGCAATTCAGAAATGTCACCGCTTCTGGTGGCACAGAACGCCGTCGCGGCCACTTGTGTATGCCACGGCGAACCAGAAACCGGCCCGGATCGCGCGCAGACGTGACATTACTCTCCGAGAGCAGCATAACGACCTCCATCCGTCTCTTCGTCGTCGGGAAACATTAGTGAAATATCAGTGAGCAGTGCTAGAAGCGGGACGGCAGAGCGGCGTCGCCCTCCTCCACCGCGGCGGCGGCACGGCAGTGCATTAATGCCACCGGCGAGCAAACACTTTGTGCTATAGACGCGCTACTGTTATCAGAATCCCATCATCCCAGGTTCCCATTCTGTTTTATCCCCTCTCAGGCCATTTTAATCCAAAGTCATCTTTTTTTTTCTTCTTTTTTTTCATCAAATACCGAACCAGGTAAGGACACAAAAGTCATTGTTTCATGATCAGCCAGGCGCAACAGAGATTTCCTGCTGCACACGTTCAGCTTGGTCATTCCGAGCGCAATAACAAGCCGCACAGATGCGTTATTTAAAACCGTATTGCCACATCTGACACGCACCATGAAGCAGAGGCATGAGCGCTTTGCGTCTTTCAAAGCCTATATGGAGCGCCATCCCAGAGAACTGGCAACAATTCCATCCATTACCTCCATCAATCTGCGTTTGCTCCATCAGGTTCCGTTAATGTGGACCGTCTTGGC